>NW_009604496.1:0-47485 GCF_000690535.1 Cariama cristata | reverse complement strand
AGTAATAATAGTAATGAAAAGGAAGATAAAAAAAGGAGAGAGGAATAAAACCCAAGACAGACAAGTGATGCACAATACAACTACTGACGGATGCCCAGCCCATCCTCGAGCAGCAATCGGCCCCTCCTGGACAACTCCCCCAGTTTCTGTACTGTCCATGATGTCCCATGGTATGGAATATCCCTTTGTCTGGTTGGGGTCAACCGTCCTGGTCATGCTCCCTCCCAGCTCCTTGTGCACCTCCTTGCTGGCAGAGTGTGGGAACTGGAAAGTCCTTGACTTAGGGTAAGAACTACTTAGCAACAACTAAAATATCAGTGTGTTATCAACTTTATTCTCATACTAAATCCAAAACACAGCACTGTACCGGCTACTAAGCAGAAAATTAACTCTATCCCAACAAAAACCAGGACAGACATACACAGGTTAGTTGAAATTTAGAACTTTAGAAAGGAAATGTACCTTGGTTGAGGATACCAATGATTTAAAGAGCATAGCTGTTCTTTCAAACTTACAAGAATACCTGCACTCATTTTGACTTTTTGACTTTGACAACAAAGACTTACATTGAAGGTACAGTAACAGGTACCTTTCTATACACTCTAGTTTAATCTCTCGTGTCTTTAATTTTCTTCTTATCAAACAAAATTACAGTCTCTTCAACTTTTATTTTTAAAATAGCATAAAAATACAGACTGGTATCACAAGCATGTCACTCATATGTCATTCAGTCAAAATAGATTGTATACATACCTAGATATTTTCTACCTGAAGTTATTAGTGAAAGGACAGAGACAAAGAAGTCTTTCAGAAGCGACATAAAGCAAATAATCACACTTAACCCAAGCTTTTATCCAATATTACCAAGCTCCAATTACTTCTGTTTTGAATAAGTAGATAGTCCAAAATTTCCTAGATGTTGAAAGATGGAGAAGTGCTATTCAGGGTGTGTATAATATATGTGTCTGTCTCATGATATGTATAAACTTATTGGATGTTTTTCCAAATTCCTTTGTGCTATTTTAAATAACACTGTTATTTATAGATAAAGGAAAAAGCAAAGGCCAATAATAATACTGTGCTGAGCTTGTGAAATTAAAAACTAGTATGTAGTGCAGTTCCTCAGACTGTTACAGTATTTGTTCTTAAAATTTTGTCAAACATCCTGAACCACTTTTATCAGATTTCTCAATTGATATTGTTACTAATTTGTCTTAAATGTGCTGATAGATTGCACATCAGTTCTCAGTTGTTCATGATTTGTGAGAGGCACCAGTTTGGGTGTTGGTTTTAACCTGTTACATTTTCATCACTTTTAGTCAAGTAGAAACTAGCAAGAGCAGTTTCCATGGGGGGAAGTGAGAAGTTAATAAGATAATTCAATCTATATGTGTTTTGACGCTCTTATATCTATGCCCTACAGCACAGATATATGCTTTTGATACAATATACACCAAGTTGAAGAATAATGTTTAATTATTTAATGCACATTTTTGCAAGTGTTTTGAATCTTATTTTGATACATTTTAGGAAACAGAATTGAAAAGAAATAATTGATCACAGATCATATACATATAAATACCGTGCAAGCACTATAAATAGTACAGATTTTTTGCAGTCCAGTTCTACACAGGAAAGGTACTTATATTTTATACAAAACCAAAAATTTAGAAAGCACATATCCAATTTTTAAATCAGTGGTGACTCGCTATCAGGTTCCAGGATGCAGAAACACTTGTGGTCATGATGCTTCAGACTAAAGACTTCGACAACTGACAGTCAATATCTGCCCTTCAGAAATGACGTTGAATTTTCCTTTCTTCATTTAACTGTTTTGCTATCCATAAGCATTAACCCTTTCCTTTTAAAAAAAGTTTTCCATTGCCCATAACTTTGAGACCTTTTTGTGGGAATTTGTTTCCCATTAAAAGTCATAATTCAGAACAGATTTCCAACTGCATCCTTAAACTAGTTGGCCTTTCTGATTTTTACTTTCTCCTATTGTGATACTAGGCTCTCAACATTAGCCACTGTGTTTTGACACTAGTCTCTTCTAAGATGAGTCTCTGGAACAATTACACATATGTTCCTGGTATTTATATTGCTGCTTTGATAAATTCCTTTATCCAAAGAAAGTGTGAAATCCAGGAAAGACCAAACATTTCACCATGCAAGGGGAGACATGTATTTGAAAAGTGGTAAAGTGTTAGCTGAATGTCTGGTTTTACAGTCAGTATGGACTTAGTAAAGCAGTGGCAATCACTGGAGTAGCAAACCCTTTCGATTGTAAAACAAGAATCAGAAATTAAAACAAATAAATAATACATATTTTAGCTTAAGAAATACAGGACAATAATAAAAATAACCCCAAAAAATGGTAAAAAAAAGAGATGCTACTTATTACCTATTTACCTTCAAAGCAGAACAAAATAGCCTGTAGGTAGTTGTGTGGAAGTTACAACAGAAAACTGAGCAGGAAATGGAAATTGTCACGATCACATTTCTACCTGTATCTTCATCCTCCTCTGGCCCTCTCTAGATATACCAACACTATATGTGGAAGCAGCAATCGGGTATGCATGACTCTTGTGGCTTAGGTGTACCAAAGTGGCCTAATGCTCTGTTTGATGTGTTTTGCATATCCCCACAGTACATGTAGAAGATGTGTCCTCATGGCCTCCATGAACTCCTACCCTACATCTAGGTTTCTATGTGCAGGGTATCTTTGTGAAGGTGCATACCAGCTCAGCGTGAAGTGTGATGGAGTAGGACTCCACAGCAGTATTCAGGGTCTCCCTGTATGACAACATATGTCCGCAGCATGGAAGAAAGGCCTAATATCAGGATACATGCATGCAGGTAAGCTTAATGATTTTGCTTATGCTTAGCCTTAGCTATAAACCACAGTTACCTATAGCTCAACCTTGCCTACTCATGAGAATTTAGAAAAAAAAAAAAAAAGACATTTCAGATTTTCAGAATTGCTGGATGTGGAATTTCTTTTGGTGGGTTGCAGGTCTGATTAAGTTATTCCATTCAAATATATTACATATGAAGAAAAGTCCTTTATTACATGGCTAGGTTCTTAGTGCAGTTCATTGTCACTGTTCAAGTCCTGGTGACAACACAAGCACAATTTTTCTCTAGGACTTTTTGCCTGTTTCATATAGAGACTGTGCCCTTACTTTATTTTTCTGATTGAGGTTGATTTCTTCTGATTTCTTCTTTTGGACATTGCAGCCAGAAGACTGCAGAATTATTCCCTTTTAAACATTGTTACGAGTAGTATCTAGAGTAAGAAGATCAGTGCAAAGATTAGATTTGGCAGGAGGAACATTATCAGTGAACTCAGGGTAGCTCTTTAATGTGCACTGTCTTGGATTGCTTGTATTTACTGATACCATCTTTAGCTGGAAATTTCTGCACATTTTCAAAATGTCTAGTTGCATGACCATATTTTCTTAGCAATAAGGTATTTTATAAGTTTCTCCTAAGAAGTTTTCATGTTCTTATTGAGAAATCTAAACAGATTTTTGTTAGACTGCAGTGACACATTGCCTGTCATCCAATATCAAGGAAGTTACTAAAAGCTTCTACCTGAGACTGAGCATGGTTTTACAGCAATATTTATTCCATTTTCTCCAGATATATAAATTTGTACATGACTTTTGGCTTTGAAACTATCGTATGTGTAATGTATATGTGCACACCTTAACACGAGTTACACTGGAGTGAAACGTATCAGTGTCTGTCTCTTGTCATTTGGTTAATCTCAAATAGTCAGTTTGAAGCAGAATTTTCTACTGCTGCTATTACTTCCACTACCTAAATCTTAAAAGCAACACAGCAATTTGCATGATTTTTCCGCTGGATCAGATGCCACATTACTTCAGATAATCTCAGTAGCTAACTTTTCTACCCTTAGCACTGAAAAATAGCTGAGAAAAAGCTCAAACAAAATCTTTTAGTTTTTCTAAGGGATTTCTAGAGCTTCCACCTACCAGACAGATGATGTGGGTTAGACACATGCAGTAAATGGGGTAGAATCTTAACAGAACAGATGCATCAGCTTTTCTGTAACGATAACATCACTTGTATGGCACATGACAACATTCAAATGAAGGACATACCTATAAATAGACTAAAAAACAATTGCTTGGAACAACCAGACCTGGTTAGATATGACTTCTACTTGGACGTTTCTTCTTTACTTCACCTGCTAAGAAGTAAATTTCTATGTTGTTTTCAAAAAATTATTGAGATGGGATGATCTTATGAAATGTTTTTCTAACATGAATGCTTCTTCTTCATGTAAAACAGGCATTCTCAAATTAATATCCAGCGGACACGGATATGTCAGTTCTTCACTGTTCTCATGAGACTGTGAGGGTGACTGAATGGTCAGTCTTTGAAAGCAAAGTGTTCTCATGTGTACTCAAGCCATTTGAACTAGATACGTTATCACAGATCTCTAGAAATCAAAAGTTTTTCCTGTTCTTTTGTACATTTAGAAACCCAAATTAGTTTTGCTAGCTGCCTTGCCAGGCATTTTAGTAAAGAATTTTAAGAATTCTTATAAGTTCTTATGGTAACTTGGGAATATTTTATTAAGAATATATATACCTATATTATAAAAGTACTCTACGGTTTCAGAGGTTTCAAAAAATTATGGGGGATGGGGAAAGTGTGACATTACAGAGACAAAAACTTTCCATAAGGATGCAGAGTGTCTATAACCCTGGAAAAAAATGATTCAAAGTGAACTCACAGCCGTAGTTTTGAGTCATAGCTGTGAAGTCCATAACATCCTTGGGTATAAATCTAGAAGATTCAGTCACAAGAAAGCAAAGCATGGGTAACCAAAAAAATCCCAACATTAATAGAGAGAAATCGGTTCAAAGGAACAATTTTCACCTACATTCATCATGTTCCATATTTATTTTCTCTTTGCTCTTTTTAATTTTTTTCTTTTTTTTTCCTCCAAACGAATCTTGTCTCCCATCAGCAGGTGTTTACTGTCACCTCTCCTTTAAACATCACCCCCATCCTTTTTGAGGGCTCCCTTTCTTTTTCTGCCTTCTTTTGACTTTCCTTTTCTTTCTTTGCTAAATCTTTAGCCAACCACCTTACAAGCCAACCAACTGTGCATATTCCTCACTTTGAATTCGTCGTAGCTGGAATACTTCCCAGAACCAGTGGGTGTATAGATGTGTTTATAGAAAGGAAAGGAGTGAATGAACCCAGTATGTTTTAGAAAAAATGCCAATTCTTTTTTCAGTATTTTAGTGTCCTGTATCACAGACAATAAGAATCAGCTTTCTTTAACAAATGGAAAGCCGTAGGGTTACTGAGGTCTCTAACATGAAAATAAAGTGTGTAACTGATCTTTCTTTCACTTTTAGCTAATAATTACTTTGCACACCACAGAAACTTGTGATTGACTTGCTGTGCATATGAGAATGCTCATAACTTCTTGCTTGACTGTTTGTTGCCTGAACCATACTCATTCACATCTATCATTTTACGTTTTAAAACAGTGAATTCACCAACAAAAATAAAAATCTGCTTGTGGGTGTTTAAAATGCAAAAAAATCTGTGGATTTTGCCTATCACTCTGTTGTGTAATAGCAAACTATTTCCTTAAGAGTTTGTTCTGCTCAAACCTGAACTTCTGTTCTCCCACACATTTGGTCTGCCCATGCAAGTAACAATTACACTGGGGAAGGGAGAATATCTGCTTTCTGTGACATTATCTAGGGAATTAGGCCAGGCATCAAATACACTCATTTATCCAAATAATGGAGACATTTGCAATTCTTCTTACAAATTATGATAAAGTAGATGCTGACAGAGCAGCATGGGAAGGGATCTCTTATTGCTTAAGGGATATTTTAAAGGTTGTGTCAAGTTTGATCAGCAGTTCCAATTCCTGTTAGTGAATTCCATTTTTAAGTAATAATTTTTATTTCTTAAAATAGACTCTTCCCTTTATGCCTGTAGCTGGTAAGCAACTAATACTAAAACAGTTAATGAGGTTTTTACATTTGCTGGGAAAACTGCAAAACAGAAAAAGCTACCTGAAATCTAGCCGTTAAGTTGTGTATGTTTCTGCATGCATGTAATTTTGATTTTCCTTTGCTACTCTTTCTGTGTTAATGTGCATTATTGGTTTTGCCTGCATTTTTTAATGTGAAAATTATTGCAATATGACACAACTGTAAGAGTGAGCTACAGATTTCCAACACTCGTAGCAAGCTTTTTTTTCCTAAGCATCACATTATTGAAAAGAGGTAGTAGGGATAACATGAATTATGTAAGATAAGCAGCCTAAACTCATGAAAACAAGCAACACAATCACAGAAATAATGTTTGCTTTAAGTAAATGAGGTTCCTGTTAAACAATCTTGGTTTTTAGCACAGTAATACCTTCCATTTATTGCTCCTGAAAAACTAGTCTAGGGGCAAGGCTGTTAAAAGTTATGCATATTCAACCCTGTAAAATCACCATCCAAGTAAACAGACATAGTCAAAAAAAGATTCATCTGACAAATACTAACCCAACAGTGAAATACTTCCATTTTCTAATTTCCCAGTCTATACATACATGCAATTTACACACTCACTAATAAGTGGTGTTTAATTGTGATACTTTCTTAGTTATTACTACATACACACACACATATTTAGAGGAAAAGGTTATGAATTTCTAAAAAAAGAGTTGGAAAAAAATTGGAGTTTTTTGCTTGTTTGTTTTTAAGATGAGTTCAAGTTCAGGTTCAGCTGTAACTAAAGTCTTTCGGGATTAGATTAAGAAACATTCAATAATTGGCTGAGTTCTTCCCCACTATTTTTAACTGGTTCACACTGACAGAAAGAAATACATTTGGGACACTGGTAACGACTGAGTTGTGTCAAGAACATTTCTGTAACTAGCACTTCTATGAGCAATTTAGATTAATTTATTTGTACCATTTCATATGAGAAAGTGGTGATAATTAAGAGCAAGTATCATAAGTCATATATTTTGAGAATGCTCTATTATCATAATGCTGAAGCTGAAATAAGGGCACAGGCATGTAAGGGACTGGAATGTATCTTCAGTGTATGTTATAACAATATTACAATAATAGTATTTTTACTAGATAAGAGCATCAGAAATCACATACTGAATAAGAAGAAATAAGTGAAAAAGGAAATCATACAACTGATAAAACCAGAAAAGGAAATTGAACCCTTATGGCTCATGTTAACGTGAGAATTAATGTGTTCTGTTTGTTCAGTGCTTATACTTCTTTGATAAAAAGATAATTATTAAGAAAGATCAATATTAACACTTATGTGAACATATTTTATGCAACAGGACTAGAAATGAACGCTTATGGCAATGGGTTTATATTTTACTGACAGTATTATAATTTTCTAAAATTCTTCAGTTTCACTAACATTGCATAATTCAAGATTACCTCCTTCATATTGAATCTTTGCAGTGAGAAAACCTGAACATGCCAATTCAACACTCCCTAGAGTTGCTGGCATGGACAAGATAACTGGAGCCAATTGGTACAGCTCATGCCTTGATATTTTTGAATCTTTCAGTGCTTCAGTATAGTTTTTATCTCTCTTCAACAGCAACCCTTGCAAATGAATATATAAATAGTCCATTTTTCTTTGGCTGTGTGTCAGAAAGAGATGAGTACTATTTTGAACAAGTTTTTCGAGCTGAGAAGGTTTAAAATCAGTTTGTTTTCTATAAGAGAATTGGAGAAATTTTGTTCTGTACTATGTCACGGTTCACTGTTTTCCATTTGACTTTTCACGTTGACATCCTCTCTTTGGTTTGTTAATTTCTGAGAATAACATCTAAAGTCAGTATCTCAAAGGATTACATCCTAAATGATTTTCCACGATTTTCCACACTTTCCACTCAAATTCTGTTGGCCCTGATGCCGATTTTGAGTTTTCCAGATGACACTTTAGCCTGCTAGAAGGTCTCTGTAGAAGATCTCTGATACTAAAACATTTTGAAATTGCCAATTTGTCAGGCTTCAGAGCAGCTGTTAGTTCCTGTCAGCTGTCAGAATCTATATCAATTTATATTCGCTCACCTGAAGATCTTGGCATGGTCTTGGCAAGCATCCTACAGTTCTAAAATCTGTTCCACCAGGCTGTAAATTTAATGTAATCTACTAGATCAATCTATCATAGTTTCCTACTATTTATTTCTATGTACTTCTCGCATATATCTAATGTTTTTACCACAAAGCAAGCAACTATCCATCATTTTACCATGTTATTGACTACTAGCTTCAAAGACATCAAGAAGAACTGAACTGAATTCTGAAGGAACGTCTTTTGCCTCTTTCAATTTTTCCTTTATGTGATTTTCTTTTCTACCTTATAGGTCTTTCTGGATTTTCCCTTTCTCTCTGTAGTAAGTCAGATGGTCCTTTGGTGTCTTTAGCCCCCGTAACAAATCACAGTATTTTCATGACGAGTCTTCCATTGCTTGTTTTACAGAGTACAGCTGAACGTGATGAATATCATCTTTTAAAACTCAGCAAATGTTTTGAACACTTCGACAGATGTTATTCCCAATGCAATAATCTTCAGAATAATTTATCATAAGCAATGAAGTAGGTATTTATTTTGAGTATCACTGTATCATGCTGGTCACAGATTTTACCCTCGGAAAATGAGTCTGTTTCTTGAGACTACATTCTGTATCACACTGTGTATGTTGACCACAGTTTTAGCAATGCAGAGGCGGATTCAGACGCAGATCAGGACATCTAGGTTTGTGTATTTGTAATGTTGACATCTCCATATCAGGTAGGGCTTGATCGATTTGCCCACACATTTCTAGAACTAACTTAGCTGTCCTACTCTGTCCTGGTCTTCAACAGTTACTCCAGAAAATGTCCTGTAAAAATCACAAATATCACTATTCTCCTATGCTTAAAAAGTTGAAGGTTGTAGTTATTGTCTGAGGTTTTGTGCCATCTGTTTATCAATCTTTATTACAGGCCATATTTTCTGAAATTCTGTCTCTATTGTTAAGGTGAGTGTCCTCCCACTATGTGTTACAAAGCCCGACTTAAGAATCTGTAACTCTGATTACCTATAGCTTGGTTGAACTCTCTTAGCAAACACTAAGAAGGGGAAAAATTTCTCCTCGTATGGATGAGTTTTTTCTTGGTAATTCATCAAATTTTTCTTCTCTCTTTGAAAGCATGAGAGTTCTGAGGGAGCAATTCCTCTACATAGCTACCTGTCTAGGTGAATGACTGCCTTTACTTCCTACTGTACCACCTTCACTTGACAGGATAACTCATTTTTGTGGACTTAAGTTTCAAGTTTCTCCTTATGAAGTATGGTTATCTTCTCAGTTTTGGAATGTAACAATGATTTGTAAGGAGAAACAGGACTCATGAAGTTTTAAAATGTACAAAATATTTTACTATGCAACTTATGCTTGTTAAAACATGCACTGGTCTATTGACATAGTCTTGGCTACATAGTAGTTGTTGGGAAAACATTTGTCAGCCTAGCCTTTTTTATTTCTGATATGAATCACTAAGTCTCTATTAAATGTACATAATGGGTCCTCTTTTGGGATCTAGAAAGTCCTGCTCATTCTCAGTTTGGTTGTTGTAGGGTCAGTAATATTTCTACATATACAAATTATATATAACAGTTTTAACTTCACATTTTCATCACAAAAATGTAGGCATCAACAACTGTTTCTAGATAGCTTATGACTCCCTGCAGTTGTTCAACCTGTCAGATCAAGAAGTTGAGAAACAGTAACACAAAAAATGGCAGTAGAATTTACTAATAGGCTTGGATATACTGACTTTTTACAGTAAGAAATTGACTACCAACAACAATTCTATTTGAGATTATGTCTGGTGTCAGTGTTGCCTCACAGCTGTTCGACTGCAACAAATGCATGACACACAAGACTTAAAGTATCTTAGTATACCATACCTTCAATCACTCTCCCTGCAGATTAAATTAGTAATGAATTATTGTGCTTTTCTTACTTGCTTAGTCATCAACCACACTAATAGGTAAGGAATATGGAAGTTCATTAAAAATTAACAGAAATTATCTTCATTCTGAACCAACCAACTGAAAATATCTGCAATGCTATTAAATAGCAAGTATCTCTTGTGACAGGAAGTAGATACTCCAAGATGTAATAGTTGCTTTTGTTTGTATACCAGCCACAACTTCTTCTTCAGGATAGGAAGGACAAGCTATGAGAGACTGTGCTTCAAATTAACTTTGCTGTCAAGTAGGTGTATATGAAGTCTCAACACTGACAAGCTGTTTTCTCTAAAGCTGCAAGCTGTCTTCAGATAGTCTCCATCATGAGCAATTATTTTATTTAAGGTGCAGTAGTCTCTTCTTATCTGTATGTATGTTGATTACCCATTAATATTTTATTAGTGAAAACACATCTTGAGCAAAGTACAAGATGCTGTGAAGAAATACCTAAAATAGTAAAACAATGAACCAAAGATAATAAACGATAAATGCAGGCTGCAAAAATCTCTTTAAAAGGATTTTATTTTACTGTACCATGAAAGTTTTTAGGCAAACTGGTATTTGAAATCAGTAAGTAGAACTGTTTTTAAATTCAGTGCCAATTTAGGTTCAACAAATTCTTTTAAATAGTACCTGAGCTTCAAAAGAAAGAAGAAGCAGAAGCAGAAGAAGAATAAAAATGATAATAAGGGTAAGAGAAGAGTGGTTCAGATCTACGTGACAGTAAGTACTTAGTGTGGCAGATTAGAATCAGGAAGGTGGTACAAGAATTTGAAAAACACTGTATAGAGGTTACAGATCAGCAGGAGAATGAGCTGGGCAGCTACAGTACAATTGCATTGGCCAAAGCCTCAGTAATGAAGCTAATTGCAGATCCTTTTCTATGCTTCTCACTGCTCACGTAAACTCAATCCATAGGTTACCTTTGTTTGTTTTTAATAATGAAGCATTACCAGTCCTAAGCATTAATAAATCATGACCTCAACATTGTCAGTTGGATTTTTTTATAACGCTGTATTTGAGGAGGTTGTCTTTTTGATGTTAATCCTTTAAAAGTCATATTTTCAAGACTTCTCAGCAACAATGTGGAGCAGAAATGTATTTATTTTTAATGAAAGTAGAGCCCAGTGTAGTCACATTACTCCAGGAACTGGACCTATTAGGAAAAAAATCGCATATTATGAAACTAGCAAAAAGGTTTTGAGAGTTGACATAGTACTTTTGTTTATTTTATTTCCAAAACCATTAATAAAAATGACTGTTAATCAAAATAAATTCTAAATCTGTCTGCATGGTCTCATTGGCCTCACAGGACATCCAGACAGAGCCATTTGAACTTCAGTTAAAGGAATCTTCTGAGACAATGCTGCTTTAGAACTGGTTTAGCGGCTTTAAGTTCAGAATAGAACTTGCTTTGGACTTCAGCATCAGTATAAGTTACATGAAGTTTCTTCTGGCTTCTTAACCCTTTTTAATAATTTCTGACACTGTGAAACACAATGAATTTCCATTGTGAGTGCATTTAGTGAAATTCATGTTCGTTGTTCAGTTCTGGAGCTCTTCCTAGTTTAACATTCTGAAGTTGCCAGGATCAGAAAGGAAAAAGAAACTGGAAAAATTTACAATTTACTTGATGATATACCTGATTCAGGTCTGCTCTTTAACAGATGCGATGGTGAACATTTTACTTTTACCAAAAATTATATGTTTTGTCTTAGTTAAAAAACAAGATATAAATCTGCTGTAACAGCACAACAGGAAACCTTTTGCTGTTTAACTGACAGCTGTCAAGAATTCCTGGTCCATTACTGAAAAAAAGAGAATATAAAACCTCACGACTTGCTACCAATATGTTATATAGAAAGGAAAAAAAGAAATAAGATTTATGAAGACTATATAATTGGGTAATTACATTGTGTTCTGGTGCCAGAATATTTGGATTTAAAAATATTATTCTTTTTAGTTTTATGAGAGTCCTTACTGTGTGTTTTTAATGTTGTAATGCAAGCAGATAGTACTAACTCTCAATAACTAGAATAGACTTGACTGACTCAAATTTGCCTTCTGTTACTCATACCTCAAAAAGAATTAGGGAACATACATAGATTTTTGAAGATGTCCCAGTGTTGTTCCTAAAAAATGAATGCTCAGCCTCACATGCAATGACCAGCCCATGAAAAAGGGGGTTAAGAGCAGATTAAACTGTGGTTATGTATCTGGTCTAAGGAGTCCTCTAACTTGAGAGGGATGCTTCTCACTGATCTCTGAACTTTCAGCTTTCTGCTTATGGCCTAACCCTATGCTGCACACTTCTTCTAGAAAACGTGCTTCTAAAACTACACACACAGAGTCATTATTTCCCATGACCTATAGACTATATCAGGTACTGTCAGTATCATCAACTTAGTTCTCAGGTTTTCTCAGGTTGCCTGAGTACAGGCAGCAGGAAAGACAGAATTGAAAATGTACAGCAATTAAACATGACATGCTTTAAAGAGCAAAAATAGCATTCTGAATGATGCACGATAATTTCTGGAGTACAGATTTCAGATGGTTTCCTTGTGAAGTTCCTTCCTATGCAGACAGCCAGGACCGGCTTTATAAAACATGTAAAACCTCTCCAAGTTCTCAGAATATAGTTAAACAAATTTAGATACTGCCTAATCTCTGTGCCAGACCTTTTGTTCCACCATGGAGAAGAAAATATTGACTGATGCTTACTTACAGCTCCATGCTACACCAGGACACTGGAATGACATTGTAATAACCTGGACATGAGCTGACAAAGCAACAAATGACTGACTGGAAAAGTTTTGTTCTTGATAAAATCATGTGGAGGGGAAAAAAGGAAAGAGAAGTTATTTATCTCTATTGCAACATAGACATCCAGTAAAAGAAACCCAACAAACAGTAAACCCAAAAAAACATTTTTATTTAAGAATGAAGACATGATTAAAACAAATGTCAGGCAAAACCACACAAGCAGGAAGGTTTTTTTAGTTATGATTTAGTTATGATTTATCATTATATATGATGTTTCTTCAGACTTTTATGCTATTATCCACCCCTGCTACTCTTCCAAGCAAAAATCCTTACAAGTATCTCAACAGATGTCTTAACGTCCAGCTCTTACATCCACCTGCAGTTTTCCAGAAACCTCAAGCCATCTACCAAACGTAATTCACTTCTTTTATTTTCAAATACACAGTTTTCCCTTCTTCTTTTTATTCTTCATCCACCAGAAATAGTGACAAGATTTGTAAGATATAAATCTTAACCTTTATTAAATTTAATTTATTAAATTATTCAATTTATCGCGTTTCTTAATATCAATCCCACTGCAACTTGCCTGTTTTATTTCCTGCTTCATACTATTTCACGATTATCTGGTGTCACATCTACAGACGTATGCAGATCAAATACCTCATCTAACTACTTAACTTTGAAAGGTTTATATTCTCAATAATGACTTGAAATTTTAAGTCTTAACATTCTTGTTTTGAAAGTATATAATTGCAGTGTAACTTGTTTCAGGGAAAAAGATTAATAAAAGATTACATGGTGAAGCTCTCCCATGTAACTCTCGTATCTTTTTCATGGCATTAATGTGACCATTAATGAGGTGGAGGTGTCAGATGAAGTCTATGTTATTGTGTTTTATTTATGACATATATCTCTGTCTTTTTTCCCCTTTTGACTTTCATTAGATGAATAACAGGTGAATGTTAACTGCAGTTTTAATTCCCTTGGAATTTTGTGAAGGAAAAAGAAACCAGACATAGATGGTATCAACACTCATGGCTCAAACATGAATGAAACAGGATTTTTCAATATAAATGGGTAACTTACAAACTTTTCTCAGAAGCTGCTGAGATTTTGGAATGATTTGGTCTTCCATATTTTTTTGTATTCCAAGAAAAGTTCTCAGTCCTTTAGACAATTTTTTCTTCCCATTTGTTTGTGTTCCATATGTAGTATTCAGCATTTTTCTGGATTTCAAGTCCACACATTTAAGTTAAACTTTCTTCTTCTGCTTGATCCAGCAGGGAAATAAATTCCACGGCAACAGACACTGATGTTTTAAACACATGGTTGTCACACAAGATACAGTGTTCTGGGAGAAATCAAAGCTACTTATTCAAGGACAGACATCTTCCCCAAGGAGAATTAATAACAGTATTGATCAATATAATTATTTCATTTGCTTTCAGATTTTATGCAGAGTTAGATCTATGTTATAGATCCCTTTAAAGCCCAGTACAATTCAGTACTTAAAATATTTTATAACAAGATTCCTATCTATTTTAAAATGAAACATGGTTAGAGCAGGGTATCAAGGATCCACAAAAATTGAAGCATATCTTTTCTAAAGTAACAGTTAAGACTGGGAGGAGAGAGTAGATATTCAGGAAGCAGTGTTGAGGAGCACTGATTCATGTTTCCACTAAATAGTGGACTTGAACAGTCTAGTTGTCTCAGGTTTGGGTGAACAACATCTACTAACAAATTTAAATTAAAATTCAGTTAATTTCTAAGTCTTATTCCTCTCTCTATAGACCTCATCAAAACATTACAACTCAGAAGAGTTGGACATGAACCAATCCTGTTCACTGCACACTGCACTTTTATAAGGACATCTGTTCTTTGACTGTGTTGTGGTTTTGGGTGTCACCTCTGAGCCAAAATTCATGACATATCATTATTTTAGAAACAAGAACACAGAGCTAGGAGTTGCATGAAACAGGTTGTTTATAAGTAGAAGTGAACATAATGAAAATGCTGTCCATTGGTGATCCACTTGTTTCTTGCTTCAAAGGGGGACAAGATGCACTCTTTATAATGAAATCTACCTCCAGCGTCAGCTGGAATCAGGAAAAACATAATAGGGCAAATGGCAGTCAGCACCTCCTACTTTGATCCAGTAGCCCTTCATTGTTTCCATACTTAGATATGAAATCATTAAACACGTATTTTAAATTCTGATGTGTCAGAATACTGATTGTAGCTGAAGATGTCCTGAAAAACAAGTTAATGTTTTGCTTGAGTTGTTGAATTTGTGTTGGAAGTATTCTGAATAAAAGCCAACAGCTTTAACAAAATCAAGATTCTTGAAAATATTTGAATTTAAACAAAGATTTACTTGTATCAATGGGAAAAAATCATTACTGTGATTGTTTACACCAAAAACCTGATTTGAAAGGAGACTTCAGAAAAGTGGTACATATATTATGAAGCAGTTTATGTAGCCAAAACCAGTGCATTTTTAACTCTCATTAACAAAATATTAGTTCAAAATGGCTTACAGAGGGATTTATGTACAGGCTATTATAGATTTATGAAACTAGAATAAGTCACAAGACTGGTATCTAATCTTATTTTCCCATCTATAGTACTGAGGTACTGGTACACATTTTTGTTAAAAAAAAAGATATGCTGATGGAAAGTATGACGTAAGTGTATGCTACAGTTCAGGTGATGGGTTTTATAAATGTTTTAGTCATACAAACATATGACTGAAAGGAGTTATTATGCAGAAAAAAAATTATAGACCAACCTGGAGTATGGTCCGGTAGTATAGCCCTTTGAGCAGAAGGCACTTAAAAACTGAAGTAAGCCTTGCGTGGCCCAGTTACAGAGGGAAAGATAAACCTCTCAGCCCTTATATGCAGACTTAAGAACACATATTAGAAATCATTATTGAAAATTTACGTAAGTGCAACAAAAAGCCTGGGCAATATAAGTGTATGAGATCAAAATGTGCGAACATTTTACTTTCTACTTACTGTCTGTCAACCTGTGGCTGCATTCCTATAATACTCAGAAGATGGGATCGAAAAAATAGGCCATGTTGCACATTATTTCTTAAAACTTATTGTGAAATAATAGTTTGATCAGTAGCATCACACCTTCACACTGAATCCTAACATAAAATTCACTATTGAGTGACTTAATTCTAGTTGTAAGGGTTTATTTTGTTTTGCATTTGGAAGAGGCACAAAGATAATTTCTATATTTAATATTTAATGTTTTGAATGACTTGAATTGATTAAGTCTGGCTACCAGGAAAAAAATGGGGGAAGGTGAAGTGTGAAAAAATTGCCGTCTTTTACAGCTTTAAAGTGTTGGCTCTGTTGTCTGGCATAATTAAGTCAACAATCTGCTGGTCTGCTTCCAGGCACTTTGACAACCATTCTCTCACTGCCACCAGTAAATTAATAGGACTGTGCTTTTCCCAAGGGGCACTGTATGCAGTATGGGAATTTTCTTGTCCCTTGGTCTGCTGCTGGTGAAGTGGTGATGGGCGGTAATGCTCAGTGGGTAGGAGCTGTCAGGTCACTTGCTCTATTATAGTCGGACCATTCACACTATTATAGTTAGATGGGACAACACTTACACCCTTTATCATCAGGGGTTTATTGTATCCCAACTGTTAGCATTGTCTCTAAGGTAATAGACAACAGCTGTGAAGTGAATTTTTTTGCCACAAAACAAGAAGAGAAGAGAGTCTTTTTAGGTATTTGCAAGTTGTTGGGAGTGTTAACAGCTGCTTGATATGCATCAGGGTTTTATATAGGCTCATAAGATTTGATAAAATTCTTTATTTTAGTTTTGACTCGTACAGCTTTTCATCCCTGGACCTTTTTTTTTGGTCAGCTTTGGGTTTAAATTAATCTGGGTACAACCAGCTTTCACCTGCTTTTTTTGAACTCAATATCATACAAACATTGACATTTGTGATCAGTTCACTAGAAAACCACAGAAGAGTTTAAATTTAGTTTTCTTGGAAAGGCAACAGTAGCCACAGGAGTCCATAGGTCCTGGTCTTACCCTGCACTAGGAAAATAACCTTCTGTAACTAATGTGAGTGGGGTCAGGATTAGTACTTCTGTTGTCCAAGGTTTCATTACAGTCAAGTAAATAAATTCTTAGTAGAGATGGATGAAGTAGAAGATGAAGACTGCCTACCTAGAAGGAAACCTGGAGGAAAAATTGCAGGGAGTCCGTATTGTACTGGAAGTAGTACTACTGAACTGGATAAAACCCTTTGCCCAGCTACTTGTGGCAGAACCCAAGACATTGAAGAGGTTTGTAGTTGGAGCATGACAAATGCTGAAAACCGATTTGGAAGACTCATAAATTGCTTAATCAATGCAGGAGAGTAATTTTCATTTAAGAAGAAACCAATTATTAGATGAAACCATTACCTGTTTCTGTGGCAAGTTTCTATTTTAAAAGATGTGTATTTGAGCAACTAACAGTGGGCTAATTAGGAGCTAATTGTTTTTTATACATAGGCAATCAGGTCAGTTCTAGGCTTGTGAGAGAAACAGCAAAAGAAAGAAAAGGAAAAGAGATACTAAATTGTTCCTAAATGTCACTGTTAGTTAGCAGTGAATGTTAGCAATGTCAGCTGCTCTTTATTGTTTGTATAGGATTCGCCACCTGGAACAACACTGGTAACAGTACTATTCATTAGTAAAAGAAAGGTACTGCTCCTACACCTTCTATCAAAGAAGTCAGAATAAAAAGGAACAGAATGATGCCACTTAAGAAAAAGAGTTTTAAATTATGCACAATTTCTGTCATTCATTTTTTGCTTATTTGCTATTTATTACTCCTCAATAATGATAATTATCTCCCGAAAGATATTTAATCAGGGAAGCAAAATACTGTATATTTACCAAAGCATAATTTGATATATATGCCCACCTAAAAAACAACAAAAATAAGAACACAAAACAAATTAATTGGTCAAATTCTCACACTTACTGGGACTTTTATTTAATGATTTTCCCTTCTTATATGCAAGTATGATGTTGTGCCATGACAGCAAATGTAATTAAATTGAATTTAAAATGTAATTTAAATTTTCCATTCACATTTATTAAATTTTGAGCTGCATTTATCAGAATTCCAAGTTTAAAAATTAATACAAACCCTGTTGTTTATTTTATTGTGGTGAATAGGAACAAACTCTAAATAATTAATCCATTTACGTTGGTTTTCCTAAATAACATACATTAACAACTCTTGCTTTTATAGTTCTTGATGTTTACTAATTTGTAGAGGAATTTTGAACATATTGAAATTAAGTTTTGCTTGTTAATGTGAAATACAGAGAAAAATGAAAGTATGAACATAAAGGTAGTTAACCTTCAAGGAACACTCACATACCTCCATTCATTGTTATCTTCAGATTCTCTGGGCATTGTCCACTAACTCTGCTCTACCTTAAAATATTGTCATATTGTCATCGAAATTGGGAATAAAACTTCTCAACACCAATGCAGTATTAAGAAGCAGGCACTCCTTTATTGCAGTGCTGGGGACATGGGGGATAGCTCCACCTATCATGTCCACCTTAGCATCAAATTCCAAGAGTTTTTATATACTTTTTCTGTCAAGTCATTGTTACATATGTTCTTTTACATAAAAATGCATACTATGTTCGCTCTTAAATTTAACCTTTACGTTGATTGGTCTTACTCATTACACGATCTTATTAATATTCTAATCTAACTGTAATCATTGGTCAAACCTACTTAGCTCTACTGATTGGAATCCTTGATATTCAAATCAAGCTGGGAAGGGGAAAAGGGATTGCCAAGCAGCATAATTGGTGTTCATTGTGCTTAACTAGACTCCATGATGGTTTCTTTAGTTTCTTAAAAAAAAATCTAGTAACTACCTGGTGAGGTACCTATGGTTACCTATTTCAAACTTAACAATCCTATGGTTACTTATTTCAAAACATTAAACTCCTTAGATACTAAAACATTGTACATTATTCCTATAGTTACCTATTTCAAACTTAATATTTCTACGGTTACAATTCTATGATTAC
The DNA here is from genome assembly GCF_000690535.1 of Cariama cristata. NCBI lineage: Eukaryota > Metazoa > Chordata > Aves > Cariamiformes > Cariamidae > Cariama > Cariama cristata. Next base: position 28,590 of record NW_009604496.1, on the reverse strand, counting down.
ATACGGTTCCTATAGATACTTAAACACAGCACACCTTTACTTATTTCATGTAAAATCAAACGAATTTTATATCAAATCTCATTTGATTCCAGATATTTGTAACAATATCAGTAAATAAACTGGAAAAAAATTACAATTCCAGCCGAAAATGCTCTCTACTTTTACGCAACATTTCATCTCTTCTTCTGAGTACAAGTATGCTGGCATGCCACTCTTCTATTTATGAATCTAAATTCAAAGCCCAAAATCACAGAATCATAGAATCATTATGGTTGGAAGCGACCTCAAAGATCATAAAGTCCAACTGTATACCCAACACCACCATGCTCGCTAAACACACTAAACCATGTCTTGAAGTGCCACATCTAAACGTTTCTTGAACATCTCCAGGGATGGTGACTCCACCACCTCCTTGGGGAGCCCATTCCAATGCTTAACGACTTAACAGTAAAGAAGTTCTTCCTAATATCCAACCTGAACCTCCCCTGGCTCAACTTGAGATCGTTTCCTCTTGTCTTATCGCTAGTTGCTGGGGAGAAGAGACCAACCCCGACCTGGCTACACCCTCCTTTCAGGTAGTTATAGGGGGCGATAAGGTCTCCCCTCAGCCTCCTTTTCTCCAGACTAAACAACCCGAGTTCCCTCAGCCACTCCTCATAAGACTTGTGCTCCAGGCCCTTCACCAGCTTTGTTGCTCTTCAAAATGTCCTGGTGATTGCGTTAGCAATCTGAATTTATTTGAAGAGTGGGACAGAAGGTGGGGGAGACCTCCATTCTTCCTTAAAGCACTCCCATTCTTCATAGATTGCATCTCTCAGAATCACTCTGGGACATCACAGTTACCCATTTCCAGAAGGGTGTATATCTCAAATTTTTGAGTACGCCTGAGACATGCTCAGATTCAGCCCTCCAAGCCTCTTTCCAAACACACACATAAGACTGTAACTAGGTGGAAGATGGAGGATCAACATACTGATTCGTTCATATTCCCATAAAACTACTAGAGTGAATCATAGTAAGTTGTTGAGCTAGCCTTACTCACTCTACAGAGAGAACTAAAATATTTTTATTGTTTCATAATTCTAGGCAGCTTATTATGACCTTATTCCTGACTTTCCTAAGAGTCTTCATGTGTTTTTTTCTAGTGGAAAACAACCGTGCTATGTTCTATCCCTTTGGATAGAGATACAGACAAACAGGGAAGTTCTCAAGTCCTGTAATCACCAATAGTCCTATATATCCAGTCAAAATCAACTAGCATATCTTGAGTTCTGACTATCAGCTAATTGTAATGAGCTACTTATGAGTGATTTATGGACAGAAATTATTTGCTGGCATTACTCAGGAGATAATTAGAAAAACTATCTCAAATATTCTAACCCACTCATAAAGAATTTGTGAAGCAATGAATAGTTGATGTCTCTTAACTATTTTCTTTGTTGAAATTTATTGCCTTAGTTTGATTTACAGGCTTTTATATCTCAATTTACAAATTCCATGGCAGTTTTTAGACTAGACTACTGGAAACTTGTATTTATGGTTTTTTACTGGCTTTTTTTTCCCAATAGTATAGGATATTTTTGCCATTTCAAGCCCTTTTAACGTGATTGTAGATAATATGGCCACGATTTTTCAATATAGATAACCATTTTAATTACAGGTAACCACATGTTTCTAACTACCTCTCCCCTAAACACTGACATCACTTTTTAATGAAAGCTTGTGACTGCCTTTTATGGCTCATTTTTAGCCAGTTATTTTTATAAAAACTATGCCTGTGTTCTCATTAAACTCCAGTAAAGTCAGCTACTGCCTTCTTTGGCTGAAAGGTGGTGTTCAGTTCTGAAAGGACTGGAAATCTTTAAAATATGTTACAAGGTGTGATTCCAAGTGAAAGAAAAAAAATCAGCAACACAATAGAGTGAGATAAAGACAAGTTATGTTTTCTAATGACGAACTTTTATCATTCTCAGACATATCTATATTTAAACATAGATTTAGTCTTCATTTAGCTTGAGATGTATACCAACATTTTTGTTACAAACCCAACTGTTAGTAGGTTTGTCATGAGATTATTTTAATTGGCTATCATTCCAGCCCACATGGAATATGTTTAGATATTATGGGACAATTTATGTGTTCTAGAAAGTGCTAAGGAGGAAGGATTTCTACTAATTTCTACTAAAATCATCTTGTTTGATTTGAGAAGTTACATCATTCTGCCTACCTACACCTAGGACTGAAATTTTAGGACTAGGGAAGGAGTGGAAACAGACACTATTTGCAAAGGGTCAAACTTTGTGGCACCAATAAATCTTTTGGATTTTCAAGTGCAGCATACTGACGTTCGGGGAGTGGTGTGGATCTTCAAATATCATATGAAAGATTAAGAGCCCATTATATAAAATTGCAAAATAATGGCTGTTGTTCCAAAGCGCTAATAAGCTATATATGTTAATGCACTTGGCTTGATTGTCATGAAATGGGAAATAACTTCAAGCAAGACATTGCACCAATTGGACTGGGTGTGAGGGGTTTAACAGTAACAACGTACTGTAAGGCTAGTTAACAAATATTCTCATTTCAAATAACCAAAGCAACAGTAAATTATCATGGCTGAGATGCAGGAGGTGGATGACATGTGATTGATTAATGGATCCATCCACTTCATCCGGTACAATGACATACAATCTGGAGTAAAATTCATGTCCGTGTTTTACATGTGGTTTTTTTTTTCCCTGCAGCTTCTTTTAAACACTATATTAAGTCATAGATTTTTTGTAACTTACTTAAATGGAGTAAACTAATACCATGTAGTTTAAATTTATAATGGTTAAGGATTTCACTAGAGGGCTATCGTATTATTATCCTGTTTCTGAAATACCCATTGAAATTTCTTTTTCTGTCCAAGAATATTAGCTGTGTGTCAGTCTTTTCTTAGATTCCTTATAAATTTCAAAGGTTATGCTTCACCTTTAAAAAATCTGGGCCAAAACCATGGTCTTTGCAAACATTTTAATGGATCTTAAAAGCAAACTAATTGAAATAAAAGAGCTTCTTGCAAAGAAGTGAGAAGTGACCTTTGGGAATACTTTCAGTCCAGTTAATACTCATTCTGGTTTTAATGTGTTTTAATCCTTTGAATTATTAATATTATACTGCTTTGCTTGCTTGTTTTCTTTTTGGATGAACATCTTTTTAATACAAATCTGTTATTACTGCTGATTTTCACAAAACTTCTCTCTTTCAGACAGTCAGTATGCTGTATGAAAACAGTATGACTAACAAGTCAGGCAAAAATCTAAATCTTTTGGAGATTTGTGCTAAAAATACAAAAATAAAATTCAAGATATTTGGTCCAGAACAGTATTTTCTAGTCGAGGATTAAATACTGTGTTGGCATTGCCTTCTTTTCATTCTCAGAAAAGTTGAGAGCCAAGAATGCAATGGTTTTCAGCGAGCTCAGTTACGAGTGAGTCTAGTCTATTTACTTTCAGGTCTTCAGGACTGAGCAGGACCCCATTTTCACTCTGTCACTTCTGAAGGAAGATTTACAAAGGAGAACTAGACCATGAGCACATCTCAAAAGATTACCTTCAGATCAGGAGTCATAGACCAAAGGTGGGCATAGCAGATAATTGCTGTTTTGTTGTTTTCTTTTGTTCAAAGTTCTATGGCAAGCTGACTAGTGTGCAGGTGATTTGAGTGTACGGGGTGTCACAGGACTCAAGATACAGCTAAAACTGAGTATTGAGCATAGCAGATCTATAGCATCATCCTCAGAAAATGCAGCATGGTTGATATTTTAGCTGCAGGGAATTACACCTGAACTACTCAAAGACAAAGTTTAGTATTTTCCTCTCTTTTGACCTTAGTCTGGATTTCAGAGCTGAGGTGATTTTCAGTGTTGGCAGGAAGATAGAGATGGTGGCATCACTGAAATATATCTCCTGACTTAACTCTCCAAAGAGGTCAAGGAATTGAATGACAGTGTCTGCCAGGGTCCAGTGGCAGTCTGTGAGAAAAATTGGTATTTAAGTCCTCAAAGCAGAATCTTGTCAGAGGCTCTTAATTCTCCCGCAGGCACTGTAATACTAACAAACAGCTCACAGCAACTTGGGTTATAGCTAGTTCATGGTGATGTACCATTCTATTTATGAGCTGTTCATTTTGGCCAGCTCAGAGAAACATTTGCTGAATGGAAAAGTATTTGCTACCAGACACAATTATTTTAGCAGAATGTTAATAATGAAAAATCACAGGAGCTTGGAGCCACACTTCTTAAAGATACTGGCATTATATGATGCTAATAACATTATTTTCCAAGCTAATGCTATTATGTCAGAGCATATCTAATATGTGCAATTGGAAACCTGCTATTTATTTATCATTTGCATCAAACCCTAAAGAAAAACTAAAAACACATACAAGATTAATTCAGGTTCACCTCAGAAGAGACAAACCACACATACGCATTCTTTACCAAAACAAAGGAAGAAATTTTCTGAAACATTTGGTCTTACATCTGAAGTAGTTACGAAAACCAGTCATGGAAAATGTCACACCCATTCAGAAAAGGCTTTTACATTATTTCAAAAAAATGCTAACTATTTCAAATCTTCATGATAGAAAACAACCAGGTCTGTGATGTGCTTTTTCTCAACTGCTCAGATATGTGATAAGCTCCCTGTTTAGCCACGGACTCTTTGTGTGCATTTGTCTTCTCTCCGCATCTTCCAGGGACAGCTGCCCATGGGAGAAGCACGTTTTGTTTTCCTTGGTACCACTAGCATCCCCCTCCACTACACAGATACAGAAATAGCTGGGCCTCAGCAGAGAACACTGACAGAAACTGGATGGCAACATAGCTCTTAAAGGCTCAGACCACAGCAACCTTCTCCTCTCAGTGTCAGTAACCATGAGGCTTGACCTTGTATGCACCTTTTGAGAAGAATCACCCCAAACTTCATTTGACCATGCGTGAAAAAATTATATCACAATTGTCATCACATTGTTAAAGCATGTCCAAAAAGACTTTCCAGTCTGGCAAACTCAGATTTGAAATGGAAGCACTGAACTGAGGACTAAGAGAAGAGTTATTTTTCTCACTGGATTGTCAGTAAAATACACGGCACTAGAGTGTATTTTACAGAGTTCCTATAAAATCTTAAAATGACATTAAAATTCTGCTTGCACCTTTCTGGTAGTATAGCCTTTTAGGCCACAAAGGCCATGGCAGTTTCTGTATTTGAATATAAGTTCCAGTGAATAAAGTAAAAGAAATAAACATTTTATAATCGAAAGGGATATGCTGAATGGAGGGAAGTAATTTCCTTCACTTTCTATGTATCATCTAACAGTTTTCTGAAATTAGACCTTGACAACCATATGCTTATATAATAGTTTACACGTCTTGTATAGTACCTATACTATATCTACAACAGTATCATGCTTTTTCTAATGTCTTTTGTGTTATTCCTTATGTTTGTGTTTGAGTGGGCATTGAGAATATAGAACAGTTGGTCACATCTAATAATCTTAAAGATGCACACATACTTATTTATTTTATGCCCTCTTGTTACTTTAGGAAGATATTAGCCACAAAAAAAAAAAAAAAAAGAATAATCTGAAAACAAAGTATTTGGAAAACAATTCAGGAAATAACATTTTCTAAAATTTGCATAGGGTTGCAAAGCTTACTGTCAGACAGACAGACAGATTAACTATTGGGTTTGAAAGTAAATAGCGTTCATCTGAATTTAAGTACTCAGAGCTGATTTAATTACACATACATGATATAATTGAAGTGTGTTACACAGCCTGTTGTTATTCATTATTGTAATAAGCAAAAGTGTTTTAACTATGCAAATTAAATGTAGTTAAATATAATCAATTTAAATTATAACAAAAGATTCAGTGTTGCTTTCATAACAACTGCCCTTTCTTATCTTTGGAAAATATAAATTATACAAAACACCCATTTTTGTAATGCTTCACAAAATTGCTTAGAAGCATTCTAAAACTTGTAAGCAAATCGAAAGGAGGAAGATGGTATAATTTTTTTTTTTTATATTATGATTTTAATCTAACAAAGACTACATGAGTTTCGGTACTAATTCTGCTAACTCTCTAAGAGAAGAAATCTTTTATTCAGAAAAAAGTAACCTAAGCTATTGCTGTATAAACTCTAGTTTTATGCTGGTTCATAAATTTATAAAAAGAAAGAATATTTTTCCAAATTACACCATTTAAAATATATAACTATCTAAAATATAGAGTATGCATGACATTGACTTCATGATAACTGTATAATTTAAACATAAATGTTGTTATTGTCATCCCACATTTTTTCAGTGTTGCTATTTTTAACAAATGAAATCTTCTACCCCCTCACTCCCCAACAAACAAGCAAAATCCTCAACCCAGCAGCAATGAGAACTCAACACCGAAGTCATAAGCCAGATTCTAGGAATGGGGAGCTAGACATTCATACAGTTAAAAGCAGGTTTGTGGGAAAATATTTTCATTTTCATTTGAATGGAATTGCGGTTCTTCATTATCTGAGAATATAATCATGTTTTCATTTTAGCAGGATGTTCTTTGTTTTCCTATACATAATGTAGGGAACAGTTATTACACTATGTTCTTTGAGACTTTAGTTTAATGGAAATTATCAAAAAAGTTTATTTTTTTAATATATTTTCCTTTTTCCCATTGTTATCCGCCATGTCTGTGTTTATTTTCTCACCTTTTCCATTTCTTCTAATCTACCTTCAATTGATTTTTTTATTCCTTCAGCTTCTCTCAGCAAGGAGAGCAATCAACAGCATGTCTGGTTTAGTAGATAAAATTACCGAAATCCCTTAAAGAATCTTTTCTATATTTTAAACACTTTGGTGCTTCACTAGATTGATCTTATTCTTAGTATATTTTACGCTGCTTTTAAAGTTACATCACAAAAAGGACTTCCCTTAACCAGACAGTCGTCTAACACTGCAGTCTGTCTCCATAGTCACACCTATAGGGTGGTCTCCATTTCACTGACTGACTTCATTTCACTCTCTCATTGCTAGGGCTGTGTTTATTGCTTTACTCCAGTAATTATTTATTTAACCACTTTGGATTCTTGCTATCACCCTTTGATTCCTCGGATAATAACAAGAAAACAGTAAGTTTTAAATCCAAGCACATAAGCATAATTTTGAAGGCTAGAATGTGCTTTCTTCGGCCATAGCGTCTTAAGATTTGGGATACTTCTTGCCATATTTTGGCTGGAATATGGCAAAAGGCAGACAAGATTTTTCATATGGGATATTATAATTACGTGCTAATTACATTCCACTAATTACATTTTAGTAAGCACCCAAGGATGATTGATATTTAATGATTCTGCAGGCAACCTCTCTGTGACTTTTTTTTCCAGATTCTTTAAAACCATTGTCTTTGTCATTAGTATGCATACTTATGTTGAACATGAGCCTTTATAATTAATCACTAGACTGGAATCTTAAGAAAGTTGGCAAAAAACGTCACAACTTATCACTGGTCTTTAGAAAAACACAGGTGTATATGATCTCCAATAACAGGACAACACACAATAGGAGCAGAGTTAGTGCATTGATACATTAGAAAAAACAGATCTGCAGTGTATGAGATAAAATATAAAATTCAACTGACAAGTTAAACAAATAAAAGAATTCCTGTCTGGATTATAAAAAATTGAAGTTTTTCTACTCAGTTAAAGGCTTATATGATTGCAGAATCATAGAATCATTATGATGGGAAGAGACCTGAATATCATCAAGTCATATGTTTGGGTTTTTTTCATTCTACACTTTTCAAAATTTCTGTACCTGCACCTCCCCTTTCAACTTACCTCTTTAGCAAGAGCGATGTACTTCTTGAAGCCTGCATTGAGATGAAATCTCAGTAACTTCATTTAGAATTTCTAGTGAGAAATTACTCATTACACACTTACGGTGCACTGTAAAAGATCTGAGGGGCATCCTGCCTTTCTTGGGACTTCTCCTGAAGCTTCCAGGAGAACTCAGGCAGCCACTGACTGTGAATGCTGCTGTTGATTACCTGTGCTATCCAGGGACCAGTTGTGATGGATGGGACTTTGAATTGTAGGTTGTTTAGGGAGTGCAACCTGCTCTCTCTCGAAAGCAAATGCCATAATTATCTTTGTTTGTCAAGTCCATGCTTATACTTTTTGTTCTCTTGCTCTCTCTCTCTCTTTCTCTTGTTCAAATTATTATCACATTCTTCTCTACAGAGTAGGACAACTTTAACAGCCAGCTAAGTTGCCTTTCACCCTGACCCTTACACCTCAAAAAGCACATACGGAGCAAATTAACTCGTTCTTTTATGAGGTATGAGACGGATGTGAAAATTGTCAGAGTAAGAAGGGGATTGACCTCAGATTACTTTCCTACCCAAGTAGTCTGACTGTTGGGAAGAGAAAAGTAGTTGCCTTTGTTTCTTTGCTTATCTGTAAATAAGGAAGTCGATTTTACATCAGTTCTGAAATATGAATTTTAAGGGATCTGCATAGCCTCCTCTTGGTAGCAGGACTTGAGCAACTACAGATGAGAGCGAGCCCAAACATTGTGTGTGAAGGTAACACCCAAACTTGTCCATTCTAAGAGGGTATTTGTTTTTCTGATAAGGTGGTGAAGGTTGCCTAGGATGGCTTATCAACAAGGGAGGATGTGCAGTTGCAGGGAGAGGCCTTGTAATGAGAAGAGGTAACAGGTCAGCCATCCCAGTCTGCCACAAGGCCCTGACACGGCCAGTCCTGCCACAGCCTAGGGGAACAGGGACCCCAGGGACTGGCAAGGGGCCTGATGGGGGCTTGCTTACTGCTGCACAGGGTAGATTTAAACCACACAAGCTAAGAGGTATTATTTCCCTAAAAAAATTTTCAAGTGAGTGAAGTTAATGCTAATAGCACCCTTGGACAATGTCTGGATTTCACGTCGATCTCTGTTTTCAGCTGTTTCTTGATGACAAAAAAAAAGAGGCTGCTTGGTTTTGTTCAGATTCTGCTCTAGGGGTGTCATGCTCACCTCCTGCTTGACAGGAAGAATTTAGTTACCTGACTGCTGTGGTTGGAGGCAGTGCCTCTCGGCACCCCAGAGCAAGTGCACTGGGATTGCTGCTGCACATCATCATTTCCTCTGGGAATCTGCACCTCATCCCTGAATACTTTGTTTCACCTGTATTGTTCTCCCAGGTTTTATGGGACGGAATATTCCATCCTCCTTCTTTGTATAGATAACGAAAAGTAGACTTTTGATGAGTGTTGGTATCATGTGCAGGTCTGAACTTACTGTTTAAATGTCTGTGAACAAAGAGAAGCAGAGACCAGACTGCTAAATGTGCATTGAGGTACTGTACTTTTCACTTATATTAAAAAACCACTAATTGTGTGAGGTAGATAAAATTATACTTGCTTGCAAGAAATTCACAGTTATAAAATGGGGAAAGGTAAAGGTAACATTTAGTTTCACTATGCAGTAGATACAATTGTTCGTGTTGTTTCAGAGTAGAAAACTTTATGAAAATCTTAATTAAAAAAAAAAAAAAAAAACCACAAAAAAACCCAAATCCAAACCTTTCAATAACCTCAGTTTTTTATCATTGGGTTGGTTTTTTAAAGTTTGAGAACCTTGAGGTATAAAAAGCTAGATTAGACAAAGGTACTGTAAAATATATAACACCAGTTAAAAGCCATTAAAGAGGAAAGGGAGAAAATTATTGCTGAAAAGGAAGAGCTCTGAGTATGAGATGCTTATATAGGTGATTCCATCATCACTGATGATCTTCCACAGCTGTAGGTACAAAAAAGAGTGTATAAGATCAGAACCAGGTACTTTAGATATCGCCAGCCCACTAGAGATCTCAAGGACTGCAAACCAAGGACGACAATTTGACATTTGATATTGACTCAGTAGGGTTTAAAATCACCTGGAATACTGTATATGGATACTGTATATATCATCTTCAATAATAACAATAAGTAGCCATTTGTTTGATATACAACCCTTTACTTCCAGAAAATGCTGGATCCAACTCTACATTAGCAGCATAGTAAACAACGTACATTCTCATCACTTTAAAAAGATGAAGAGATATATATATATACACACAAATTCAAGCACAACAGGTTTTCATTATAATTCAGTAAATATAAATAAGACATTTTTTTAATGTAGTATTTTTTTTTGTTTCCTTTCCCTCTCTCCCTTATTCCCTGCTTCAAGGCAGATAAAGCTATTATATTTATTCTAATAGATTTTAATTCCTCTTAAGGCTTTTAGTGACTAAGAATTGTTACAGTATTCTGGCTGCATTCAAGTCAGATTAATAGCTTGGAGTCTCTGGGAAGAGGACCAAAAATATAAATTGTAATCAATTAATATTTATTACAGACAGCTTGTGCCTGCATAAATTTCTACTACATATTAGACAATATTTTTTCATCTCTTCTTACTGCTTTATCAAAATCGTGATAAAATCAGCTTCAAACCTAATTTTATATAAAGATATGGTACTAAATTTACCGTAATCTAAATATTATATTAATTATTTCAAATAAACAATAGTGTGGAAGATAAGAGTTGAGGGGGAAGTGCATATATTGGGCTTCTCAAATCTCATGAGGTCTTATGATCTCTTATAAATAAGAATAATATCAAGTATGAACCCATGCGATACAGTCCCAGGCATAGACTAAAAAGCCTGTTTTCTTTTACGTTCATTCTGAGTTAATTATCTCTTGACCCCAGTATTGCATTTGTTTGGCTGTCATTTGTTGTGCAAATCCATTTTTAGACTGATGAATCAAATTGTTGATCAACTACAAATGTAATTGACCAACCAATAACATACAAGTAATTATAACTGAGTGTAATGGGGATCTTGATGCCATACTAAGAGCTCAAATAAGATCAAATTCATCAACTAAGAACTGATTCTGAATGCCTACATTGGAGGCATTCCTTTGACCACAATATTTACCTAACTTTCACACATAAGATTTCATTAACTAATTGCTTTCAGATATGACATCACACAAATAAAACCCAAGAGAAAATCTGTTATTTAAAACAAAACCTCTGCTAGGTCTGCAAAGTGTAATGTACAAAATGCCTTTTAGGTGTTAGAAAACAGTAATCATATCCTTGTGGAATAGACACTTTGTTCCTTTGATTACAACTCAGTAGATAAGTTATAAGCGTGCTTTAAACAAAAATTAATGAATAAATTTTATGTCCAATTGGCTATCAAACAAGCAGTACGCTTTAAAGGTGCTTTGTACTCAAGAAAACACTAAAGTTTGTTTTTCCATGTTTGGTGTGGGTTTTTCTTTTCAAATCAATTTGTTACAAGATTCTTTTTCCTTACTTTGAAGGGTTTCTTTTGTCAAAGAAATGAAGAAACAAACTGGATGAAATCCCATGCTTGTATAATATTTTTAGGATCCATTGACTTTAACTGAGCTACAAGAATTTATACAAGTGGAAGACATGACCCTTTCTGATTTATTTTGGCAAAGAAAAGTCTTTCTATTTTTTGGCACCAAAGATGTTCTACAATCACCAGTTACTAAATCTCTAGCACTATTGAGAAGGTACTCTGAACACACACTTGAAACTGACAGCCCAAATAATTCATAACTGACTTCATTAAAAATTTTTAACTTTCTAACCTTCATATAAGTAAAAGGTTATCAGTAACATTTAGAGATGGATCTATAGTGATACAGATCAGTAGTAAATTCTTTCTTGTTATTTATTTATTTTTAAATGTGATCCAAAAAGATAAGTGCATTTGGTAAGAAATTTAAAGAAATACACTCCTTTGTTTTTACTTCTAATTACAATGTATTTTAGTTTGCCACAGAATAAAACTCTATTTTTGTTTTCACCTTTCTACTGGAAAAGAAAAAGGAAATGTAAGAAATGTTCAGTTTACTTTTCATAGAAAGCAACTTGGAAAACTCGCCATATGTATTTGAACTGCAGAGATGTTATGGGGACTCACATGCTGCTTTTTGGGTGTTGAGATTTGCAGTCCCTCAGGATTAGTGTTCTTTTATGTATGTCTCAAAGCTTTGAGGGTCCATAACAGTAAGGGATAGCTCAGGCCACCCACTGCAGATTTTTATGTAGTTGGAATAGGAGACAGGTCACAGCCAGCAAGTCTTCTGGAATTCTTCCCAGCACACTCTTTACAATTTCATGCTTCTACACAGTTCACCCTGAGTCTGTTTTCCAAGAATGAAAAAGAGGAAAAGAAGTTCCCATTAGACTCTAGTTTTATCTGGAGTGAGGTGCTTTGGCTTACTACCTCTTGCATGAAAGCTGCACTCAATTTAAAATGTAACAACAGTAAATCAGAAGCTCTTATGGACTTCATATCCCAGAATATGACTGAAGCGTTTTCTTGAAACTTCAAGGTCTTTTTTGTTAAAGGTGGCCAGAAAATACTTAGATCTACGAAAGATCTCTTTTTGCAAGATGTGAGTTTGAAGTAATTTTACACAGATTAAAAACATTACTACAACTTTCTTAGGTTATGTCTATACCATAAACTAAAGAGAAACAAGGATTAGTGTTGACCAGTGTGCTTACTGGCACAGTTTTGGCCTAGACCAGCTAGTAAATTGCCAGAGAGCATCAGTGTACAGACTGGGAAAGAGAATAGACCAGGGATTACTCTGAACAGGCTTGCCTGTTAGTTTGTGGTGCATCTAAGGAGCTGAGCAAAGACTTTGAAGAGCTTTATTTGAACCTAAGAACCCAAAGAGCACTTCGGTATGGAAACTGAATGTACTTTTTTCACAGCTTACAAGTATAAACATAAAATGTACAAGTGCTATATAGTAAATAATGTAAGTCTCATACTAACTAGACACCTAACTCTGGCTACTCATTTTGTAACTTTATTTCTAGCTTTCACCTTTCAGTTCAGCATATAGGAGTATAGCACCCTAAGCACTGTCATAGAACGTAAGGCGTCTTGCTACCAGTCAGGATCAGCTTTGGAAACATAAATAACCATTCTAACCAAGTAAGCTGTCAAAGACTACTTCATCATTTACACTGGATAGTCAAAGTAGGTGCAGCTCAAAGCTGTCGATTTTGTTCTTTGACATGCCACTGACTGTAGAAACTATTATGCTTTAAGAACGTGAAGTTTGTCTGAACTTGAATATGTTAGAGACACCTTTGTCCTTCCCAATCAGTGTCACCTTCTAATTATAAAAATTTTTTAAAAATGTGTAAATATTCCTTTACATTACATTAATTGAATCCAATGTAGTATTCTGTGTCACAAAAGGAGTGTATTAAAATAGCACAAAAATATTAAATTTCTAGATTGAAACTGAGGGCTATATGCTCAAAGCTGAGATGCTATATGTGATTTAAGAAGTTTTTTAGGTATGAACAGCTGGTATGGAGACAATACAAGCCAACAGTTAGGGCTTTTCAAGTGTTTCTAGATTAAAGTCTGTATTTATTTCTTTTAGTGAGAAGAAAACTTGTACTTTGGAAAATACCAGCAAAGGTCTTGGAGGTTTTTGCTTAATGCAGTTACCATTTTCAGTAGGAATTTTCTAAGTATTTTTTCCTTTCCTAAATATATATTTAGTACATTTGAAAAGTGATGTATTGACAACAATAGAAATTGCCCAGCATTGACTAAGGATGTAGGGACAGTGCTTTTTGATGAACAGAGGTGACCACTGCCTCCTCATGTTTACTCTTGTTAATACTGTCTTCAGTACATATACTTTCCTGCAAGATTTTTGCAAGGTGGAATAAATCCATTGGCTCCAATTAATGGTACAAATATGTGTAAGTGATTGCAAGATATGTATGTATTTTATTTTATTCTTTCTTACTTCCAATAGCTTTGTAATGAAAAAATTGACCTTGATAAGGAAGAATTCAGCTCACCTGTTCCATTTTTCTAGATAAATAAGCCCTCAGCTAGAAACCATATTAAACTAATAAACAAAATACTCCAAATAAGAACGCACAGATATTTAGGATCTGTTTATCTGACATTTTTGGTTGGTTGGTCAGTTGGATTTTTTTGTTTAAATGCAGTGAAATGTGTGCAAGGGATGGAAGAGAAGCCAGGAACAAACTGTAGAACAGACATTTTCCAAACCAGAACATAGTACCCAGAAAGGTAAAAGAAAATCAAATTGGCTTTATTGTTTGTGGGTAAGAATAACTGATTTATTAACTACATTCTGCTATCTATTGGCAATTTTTTTTTTGATCTTAAAAATACACATTGTTTGAGCAGGCATATCTGTTCTGTAGATGGAGAGAGCAAACACTACACACAAGTTCATAATGTCGTAGAAGCTTCCTAAAACCTTTCAAAGGATGTTTGTTTTTTTTTCCATGCTTAAAATAGTCCTGTTATAAAAATAAAAGTGCTGAAAATTAAAATGACTTGACTGTGTATTTATAACTGTCCCTGAATCTAAGGCAAAGGCATACATATCTGATTTCCTTAACCTGCTTATTCAGAAGAGGCTTACGTTTGAAAGAACAATTCTTCAGTCAATAACTTTGTCATTGCTATTTCATAACCTTCTTTGGTATTTAATTTCTATTTATACAACACAATCTTTTAAAGTTATCCTGAATAACAAAAAAAAAAAAAAAACAAAACCAAACCAAAACAAAAAACCTTGGGGGTTTGGGGGTTCAATCTTTTTCTTAAAATATTATAGGTTTTTTGTAATTCTCAATAACAATTGCTTGAATGAATTGAAATGCAATTAAACCTAAAAAGAAGGTACTTATGAATCAAATTTTAGAGCGTTTTAAATTTACATAGGTCCATCAATTTCAACTGTGTAGGTTTGTGCCATTGAAGAATTTGTTCCACTTCTTAAACATTCACCTAAATCATACGGACATTGGAGGTGGTGGTCTCAAAGCAAATGAATCTAACTTTTTATTCATCAACCAGAGGTGGAAACATTCTGGGAGACACATAGCTTAATTTTCAAGTTTTGTTCTAGTCCAGATTCTTATTTTGATGTCTGATTATCTTACTACTGATCTAACCCAGCATAAGCAAAGTCTTATACATTATTTCTAGTTTCCATCTGACTTGATTGAAATCGAGATCTATTCTAAACTATGTAAACTGTCTTAGTGAAGAACTTGAATTTCTCTGTTATATATATAACAACTAAAAAAAATCACTAAAAATATAGCAAAAAGCATTCTACTCACCACTTTAACCATTACCAATAAATACAGCAGACAAGCTGTGTAAGAATTTGATATACACTTTTGCTTTTTCAAACCAGATAGTTTCCCCCCAAACATCAAACCAGAATGACTAAGTAAGGTTATAAAAGCACGTAGTCCTAGTAACTTTAAAGCATTCTGATATATTTGAAGCTGAAAAGCTTTTTAAGAAAGACTGGATAAACTTCCACTTATCCCAGTATGACTATTCAATATCTGCTTCTTTACAGAAAGATTTAAATTAGAAAGAAAACTTCCAGAAAAAAGAAAAAAAAAAAAAAGCCAAAATAGAAACAACCCCAAAAACCCCTATTCCTAAACTAGTATAAGAAAATCAAAACAAAAAAGAAGGGAAAGGAGAAAAAAATATTAACAGTAATGATAGGTGTTTCCATTGTTTTAGTTCTTTGGATTGTGGACTATTCAGCTTTCAAGTTTGCTTCTGATTAAAGGTTCTCAGATGCATAAGCACATAAATGACAAGACATGTAAGCACATAAATGGTAATTTTGCAATTGACTATGCAAGGTAGGTCTGTATCAGCTTTGGATAATCAATGTTTTTCTGTGGGCTTATGATGTCCATGTGCGAGATGGGCATTTATTTTTGAGCTAAACAGTATTCATCTCTAAATTTCAATTTGTGTTCTTTTATCTGTTTCCAATATATTTTTCAAGATCTCTTTTAATGGTCTGCAGTGCTGTTTCTGTTGGCTGATGGAATGCAAGTGATTTCATGGGTCAAAGTAAACCTGAACAATGAAAGGAGTTAAAATGAAGGTTTTAACTCGACTCTCATAGTGACTTCGTTCATAAAACATAACAAAGATAATATATTTTTCTTGAAAAAATACAATGGTTAGTTAATTTGTGACTAAAATCAAGAAAAATTTTGTCATTGGCTTTCAGGGCAACAAGGTTTAGTCTGTATTCCTATTTATTGTTTACGACTATTTTTGTGGTTTCCATTAAGATAAATTTTGGATATCAGTCACATAAGAATGTTAGATATAAAAATGTACTACTATTCTTGTGCTTCATTTATATCAAGAACTATTGTGTATACATTAATTTCTTGATTATTTGCTGATATAAAACACAATGTGCAGCAAATAGGGACACTTCACACAAAATTGTGCATTTTAACACATCAAGTCAAGGAACCTTTAATAGTTCTCTTATGCATAGAATGTGACACCCGTACTTAGGAAGCAATATGCACATCCCCAGTGAGATGAGATGGATACGGTTGGACTTGATGATCTTTGAGGTCTCTTCCAACCATAATGATTCTATGATTCTATGATTCTATGAGATATGCCATAACTTAGTCGAAAAAAGAATTAATACTGTCTCTTGAAGTGGTGAAAGCTGAATTAACTTTGAAGAAGAGACAAAATAAGTGGATGGAAACTCATAAGAGGAGTCTAAGACAGAGATTGGCCATAATGGCTGGTATGATTAACATTACCGATGTCTCTATATATAAGTAAAAGAGAACAGGAAGTGATCTTTAGAGAGATGAGACCAAATGGTGCTGACGGGTCCATCTTACATAAGGTGAATCTCTTTTATATACATTTTACTGGCAAATTGCAAATGGATGCAGTACTTAAGCTACCAGGTAAACAGTGTGGACAATACATGTCAGGTGACAAAACTCACTCTCTGGCCTACTTTGATATTAATGTTGTGCATATCCTTTGATAAATACAACTTGAAATGTGGAGTGAGGCAGAGGAAGAGTCCTTGACTACAGAGACCAGGAAGTTGTGTAGGACAAGGCAGCTAAATACATGCAGAGGAATGTGTCATTTAGATAAGATCTTTGCATAAGTAGACTAGGCAAGGTTTTATTTCATTTACTCACATATGCCTTTCATAAATATATGCAGTTTCTTTGTGTATTTGGGTTATTTATAATAAAAATATTTATCTACATTTTACATTTTCATAGCTGAGACAGGTAGCATCAAGGCAGTCCATAATCAGAGAGAGGTCATTTCCCAATAAGTACAGTAGGACTCCTTAAAAAATAATCTGTTCCCT
The DNA here is from genome assembly GCF_000690535.1 of Cariama cristata. Taxonomy (NCBI): domain Eukaryota; kingdom Metazoa; phylum Chordata; class Aves; order Cariamiformes; family Cariamidae; genus Cariama; species Cariama cristata. Next base: position 11,249 of record NW_009604496.1, on the reverse strand, counting down.
AGAACAATGCACAAAGACACTCAAAGGGGAGAGTAGGTCTGAGATTTGATTTTGTAGGCAGAGAAGGTTTCCTACGGTTCAGGACAGCTAAGAAAGCTTCTTTGGATCTTGGGGGTGGGGACATGTCTGGATCTCAGAGGTCTAGAGGTTATTATTAAGAATTATATTTGTTATTTCTGTCAGCATTCAGAAGGGCATTACAATTCTCCAAAAGCCAGATGGGGTATTGCCTCACCCAAGATGATTTCAAGCTAGCTACCCTGGAGGTGATGAAATGAGGGGGAAAGAAGAAAGTTGTGTGGGAGTTGTAGGAGGAAAAATGGCAATAACATCAATAAGATTATGCCACATGATGTAGTAAAGAAAAGGGTGTTTTTATGACTAAATGTGTGTGTGACTTACATGTTTTATAACTCTTAATTACTCAATAAATTACCATATGCTCTATTTATACAGAGAGGAAGCAGAAGAAAAAATAGTTGAAGATCCAAAACCAAGCAGTCAAGATTACATAAAAACCACATTCAGGATTTTGACTATAGTCTGGCCAGAAAATGTCAGGACATGGAAATATTTGAGAATAATGATATATTAAAAAATCAAAACATTATATTTTTTTAGGCAGTCCTAAATTAGGTGAGGGTGCAATTAAGGATATGTGTGCTTGTGGGCTAGCAAGATCCAGGCACACTTTTTAAACTTGGATTTGACATCATTTAAGTTATTATCTTTTTCAAATTACTATACTGACACTGGCTAGTGTTGAAATTAAAAGTCTGTCAACCTTGCCATTATAAATGCCGATATTTAGGAGTTTATAACTCAGCTGTAAAAATTTCCTTCAGGCTCAAAGTTGGCAGTGAAGGCTATAAACCAGAGCTGATTTTTCTTCTCCCAGAAACCATTAAAGAGTATATTTGGACTAAATCTAAGGATATTGTAGCAAACAAAATACAGACATTAAGTACTTTTTGATCCTTTTTATATCTTGCATAAAACTCAAAACCAACTTTTATCACATTGTTTTATTTACTGTTTTTTTTTCTTTCTTTTTAGTTGAGTTTAATGCTCATGACAGATGCCAAATTGACATACCTGAAAGGTGAAGTCTTCCATTTACTTGCAGAGTAAGTCTTTCATAGGCAATGGCAATTTGAATATCCCTGTAAACATGTCTTCATCTTCCAGTAGCTTCAGGGATCATGAATCTTTAGTGATGCAGAAGCAGACTAACAGCAGATTATTTGTAGCAGCAGTAATAACAACATTATTAATGCAGATTATATCAAATTAACATAGCAAAATAGTCCTCAACTTGAAATATTTAGATGACTGCAATGTAGGGCTAGAATGTTTTGTCTCCTCTCCTACTTTAGGCACTACATCATATTATCCCTTTCACAACCATATTAATTTTTATTTTAAAAGTTGTTTGGGTTTTTGTTTGGTTTGTTGCTTGGTTTTGTTTGTTTTCTTTTTGTTATTTGTGTCTGCTCTGGCTGGAAGATCCTTTCAAAAAGCTGTCATCGTAAGAAATCTTTTTACTTATTTCCAGCTCTTCATGTTCATAGTTCATGTCCATTGTTTTATGTAGTAGATCTATCTTTCTCTGACATTTAAATTCCTAGTACAGTTACAGAGATTGACCATACTACTTTCAGAGTGAAGTTTGGGCGAGCTAATCATGCCAGGATCTTTACTCTGCCCTAGTTTCAGAGTTTCACTTGTCCGTGATCATCATTGCAGAAAAGAATGAATAAAAAGTCTTTACATTCGGGAATAAGAAAGGACACAACTGAGGGAGTAAATAATGAGATTCTTTGGTGTCATTGGTGTATGTTGAAGGTAAGCTGGCACATTTTGTCAAATCAAGAGCAATGGGAAAATAAATTCAATAACAAGGCAAGTTCAAAATGAGTGAAAGAAGATCTTGTTGTTGTGGAACTTGCTGCTAGAGGAGTCTTTACATAGTCAAAATGTACATGAAATGAAAAAGTAACAGGAAAATTCCAGAAAATAATCCACTGAGGTCTTTTATATAAAAAATACAGTATCTTGACTCAGGAAATTCTTAACCTGCAAATTGTGAGAGGCCAGGAGAGAATTTATGGTGTTACCACGTAACTGCCCATTTTGTATACTCTGTCCTAGAAAACCTAAAAAACTAGAAGTAAATGTTTGTGAAAGAGAGAAGATGGAGGACATTGAGTGAGTAATAAGTAATGTGCAGAGTTATACATAGTGTCCACTAAAACAGAATTTTCAATTGTTATTTCCATATCTAGAATAGTTCAGATTATAGTATACGGCAGTCCATGCTACACTGAAGTAATTTTCAGAGTATTTACTTTTTTCATCTGTATTTACAAAAAACACATTTCCCACAAATTTACAACAACAAATCTTTGTACTGGATAATTATACTTTCACGCTCTCACATACTGACAATAGTCCACAGGGTATTTAAAGAGCTTAAACATTATTACTGACTATCCAGAGAAATAGTACATAGTTTTGTATTTCTACTTCATGCAGTCTTTATTTAAACAGTTAAACCAATAAAAATCAAGACTAAAATGATACATAATATTCTGAACTGGAATAATACCACAGAAGTAAGTAAACCAAATATAAATGCTAGAAATTTACACATATTTCACCTCATTACAGCAAGGTCTTACGTCTTGCACGCACAAGATATAATGGGACAAGTTAAAAATAGTCCTTGTATCTTACTTCTGAATTTCTTCTTCATTCCAAACAGAAATTTGTTCAAGCAGCTTTTGGGAACCTTAGTTTTATTACAGGCCAGTCTGTGTTCAATGCTAGATAGATGGGAGAAAGGAAAGAAATATACTTCCAGAACCATTCCAATTGGAATAACTCTTAGATAATTAGAATCATAGAATCATAGAATATTGCAGGTTGGAATGGGGCACTGAAAGATTACCTGGTCCAACCTTTCATGGGAAAGGGAGCTTAGATAAGATAATCTAGCATTCTGTCCAATCACATCTTTAAAACTTCCAGTGATGGAGACTCCACCATGTCCCTGGGGAGGTTGTTCCAGTGAATGATTATTCTTATGGTAAAAAAATTCTCTCTTATGTCAAAATAAAATTTCTCCTGGTGCAACTTGTGACCATTGTCCCTTGTCTTTTCTATGTGGCTCCTTGTGAAGAGAGAGCCTCCCTCCTCTTTGTAGTTATTTTTTAAGTACTGGAATACTGCGATGAGGTGCCCCCCAGGTCTTCTCTTCTTCAGGGAGAAAAGAGCTAAGTCCTTCAGTCTTTCTTCATAGGGCAGGTTTTCCTTCCCTTTAATCATCTTAATGGACCTCCTTTGGACCCCCTATAGCCTGTCCACATATTTCTTGGATTGTGGGGACCAGAACTGGACACAGTACTTCAGGTACAGCCTGACAAGCACTGAGTAGAGTAAGATGATCACACCTCTATCTTTGCTAGTGATGCTCCAGGATCTAATTTGCCTTGGTTGCTGCAGCAGCACACTACTGACTCATGTTCAGCTTGTTGTTCACTAAGACAGACAGATTTATTTCAGCACTGCTGCTCCCTAGCCACACAGATCCTAGCCTGCACTGGGCTCTTTGGTTATTCTGTCTGAGATGTGGGACTTTCCGCTTGCTTTTGTTAAGCTTCATACTGCTCTTGCTAGTCCACTCTTCCAACCTGCCAGGTCTCTCTGCAAGCTGACTTTCCCTTCTGAGGTGTCCACTTCAACCATCCAGTTTGATGTCACCTGCAAATTTGGTCAGGGTGCTTTCAATCTCATCATCCAGATAATTTATGATGATGTTGAACAGCGTGGGGCCCAGTATTGATCCCTAGAGGACCCCACTTGTGACAGGCCGCCAGCCTGAGTAAAAACCATTGATCACCACCATCTGAGTGTAACCTGTTAGCCAATATCTTGCCCGTCTCACAGACCAGCCATCCAATCTGCATCTTGCCCGTTTCTCCAGGAAAAGGCTATGGTAAACAGTGCTGAACGTTTTGCTGAAGTCCAAGTAAACAACATGCACTGCTCTCCCCATGTCAACAGAAGACCTTATTTCATTGTAGAAGGTGATCAGATTAGTCTGACATGATTTGCCCCTGGTAAATCCATGCTGACTTTTCCTAATCATCTGCTTCATTTAGTTAGTGATATTTTGTAGGAGGATTCATTCCATTACTTTCCCAGGTATTAAGAACTCATGAATTAGTCTTGTCAAATTGTAAGACTAGCGCATGAGTAATTAATAAGGAGAAGAGAAAAAAAAAGTTAGCAAATACATATTCTTACAAGCCTTTAAGCTCAATTTCTTTAAATACATATTTGAAGTAGCAAACTAAATTAAGTGTAATTTACTGGTAGGTTAATCTATTATCTTAACATTGTAAGTTTGAAATAGAAATAAACAAGACTAAAACATCATCTGATTTACAGAGAATCTTATTCAAGAAATGTGTTCGAGATAAAACTTTTTAAAAAGCTCATTTTATATTTGATAAGTTAACAAGAGAAAAGATATTGCAATAAATCTTAACATTCTAATTGAAGCAGAACTCAGCCCAAGTTTTCTCTCAGTTTCTGAAAACAGCAATGTAAGAGTGCATAGTTATAATGTCGAGGAAGGATTATCTCTAGAGACAGGATCATGGACTGTTGCACCTCAAAGTATCCAGACAAATGCAGTAGTGAGATGGTGCTCTGTGAAGTGGTATGTTAAGAGACCTGCTTCCTTGCTTTCCCTGCACTACCAGGAAAGGATCTTGCTATCTGAGGAAACAGTCAAGCATTTCGTTGAATGAAAAGTTGGAGTAGCCTCCTAACTTGTGTATTTTAGTATTTTACCCTATTTATTACAGAAATGTGCTTTGTAAATCACATTAAGTCATATCATGATCTGAATTTGAAAGTAAATTGCTCTAAATGGGTATTTTTTGTTGGTCTTGTAAAATAACTCAGTAATTTAGAACTGTTTAATATCTCCAGGTTTTATTCAGTGTAAATATATATGTACGATGAAATGCTACTGCTTTGATTTTGTTTGCATATAAATCTGTTTTCAATAAAATTATAAATATTATTTCCTAGAACTTTGAAATGCAGCTGACTACTTTAGGACCTGTGGCAATTAGTGTGCATCTCTGATAGGTTTTTAGCTAGACTCAAAATGCATTTTTAAACCAAATTGCCCAGTCACCTCTTTGATTCACAGCAATCTTTGATTCAGATGATAGAGATGTCTTGGAGTGCATGAACTAAATTCCTTATGCAGAGAACAAAGCCAGAAGATGCATTCCACGAGCTCATGTATGCACACTAGGTCTTATTAAGTATTCAGCCCACAAGATGAGACTAGAATTAATTCAAAGTACCTGCCTTTGATATTAATACAATATGGTGTGGGATCCTCAGCAGCAGCTGTTTCACTGCACAAATTCTCTCCTATTGATACTAAGGATACAAAGACATAGTTAGAAAAGATGTTGAGCACCATGCAAGACGAAATGTTGTGATACGTTACCTGCCTTCAATTTGCTGAAAAACTACTGTTCAGTCACAGAGGTTAGGGTTGGTCAGAAGCAAGAATTCCCCTTTCATGATTCTAAATGTTATAGAAAACTATTGAGAAGCTTGAATATCTTCACATTCAGCCTAGGACTTCTAGGATTGACTGTTTTTTTGTGGAGTAGCAATTTTACTATCCTCTGAAGAGTGGAGCTGTCCAAGACTTTTAAAGTATCAAAGTCTCCAGTGAAACGCCAAGAAGACTTGAGTTCAATTATATTTGGGAGGTCTCATCCGTTTCAGAATAGTCAGGCTGTCAGGAAAATCTGCAGATTTCCAAACTTTCTGCTGGAAGATTTAATCAACATCTATATCTGACATGCTCCTCAAATATCCTCCAGTTTTATCCAGTTATCATCTATAAGAGACAACTGTTAAGTCTGGACCTTGCTAATCATCTTCGTTGCACAGCAGCTGCGAATGTAACTGACAGAAAGTCAACAGCTTCCTTGTTTTAAACATTTTTTTTGCTCTTTTTTTGAACGAAGACAAAACATTTTACAGGATTTTGTAAAGCAAAACAGTGTTGAAAGATCATTTTTTTTCACTAGTAACAGAAAACAATTTCTTTCAATCTTACTTTCCCAACCTATTTTTCTTATTCTACTCTTCTGGTATCTCTGATTAGGTCTCTTGGAGACCTATTCTGTCATTTCTCAGTACTAAGAAACCACTGTATTGTAATAGTCAACAGAATCAACACAAAAAATAGTCCCATTCCACTGAAGCACTATTCTTTGAAATACATTCTGTTTAAGTTTCCAGCCAACTGTAATAAAGAACATCGTAACCTCATAGGATAGATTTTATGTTAGTATTTTATATGAGGGGTTATGCAGCTGTAACTTAAGTATTATGTGATAGAATTTAATTAGGTCAGATATGAAGTGATAATATTAGAATAGTAAGTTGTACTCATCTTGAAGAAAAGTTCCTTGCTATATAGCTGAAAAAGTTATGGGTGCTCTTGGAAACTTTAAGGTCAGCAAGAATTTCTTAAAGAAAGTTCTATAATTCAAACTATATAAAGGAAGAATTTGTATACATTGGCTGTGAATTTCAATTGATTCATCTCAGAAAAAGATCAACAAACTTAGAAAGAATCTGATACATAAGCTGCTAAAGACAAAAAGTTAATTTAGAGATTGATTTTATAAGAAACGCCATGATTTTCCTTCCTGAAGACCATGTATATATATTAGTGTTATCTTTTGCAAAGGAAAATGATTATGCTAGTGTAGTAGTGTGGTTTGCCCCCCAACCCCCACTCTCTTTTTCTGGTCCTCACTATGATCTCAGGAATCCAAGCCTTAGCCTTTGTGTAATGAGTTGGGCTATTAAGTGTCCTTTTGCCATATCAAACTCTTTCATAGCTAAGGTGGGAATAATACTGATTGTACCAGCAACTTCTGTTGCCTAGCCAAGACTGGAAGCTCAAACAAAACAGGGCTTGGTGCATCCCTTACCTGAATCGTAGCTTGAACAAAACAGACCTTGGCAGCTTGAGAAAAACACAGTATCAGTGCTACTGGAATTTTGAGAACTCCAGCAATAACCTACTCAAAGTGTGGCCAGAATGGAAATTTGCTAATGACTAAAGTCAATCACCTTGCTAATCTATAAATTGTGGTCCTAACCAAGACCCTTTGAACTCTCCTGGACTGCAGCAGGCTGCAACCAGCATCTCCCTCAGAGTGGGACACATCTCAGAGCTCGTGAAACTCTCAAATTTGTGAAGTTCGGAGGATCATTGCTGAAGGCAGACAGCAGAGCCTGGATCAAAAATCCTTCACTCCTCGAGACTCTACCCTTGTCCATTGAGAAATGTCAGGGCATTTGAAGTGAGTATTTCACTGAACTCAAGGGAAAGTTTTCTAACAAATATATCTATCTTTATACATATATATCTCTCTCTCTCTCTCTTTATCTTTGTGTGCAACCATGTCTGAATCGATTCAAAAACCCTGTAACAATTTAAGTCACTTTTATGATCATAGTAAATCCTACTGAACTACTTTGTAAATGTTAATTAGTCAATGATTAAGTGCTGTTACATGAAGAAGTACTGTTAAATCCTACTGCTAAATACCCCACTCCTGGTATGTCTTAGACAAAAAACATTGACCAAGTCTGGGACTTGGGGTATATCCAGTCACACCTAGACTCCTCTCTGAAGGAGTTTAGAAAGTCAGAGGGTCTACTCTGAATGTTGTGACTCCACAGAAGTGTGTCTCTTATCCCTTTTATCACCAGTCTTGGTGTAAATCACTCTAGCTCAATTCTAATGTGACTTTTTCTGTGTATATCCCTTTCATGTAGTGAGTAATAGAGTCAACCTTGCCATTGAGCTTTGTTAAGTCACACTTTTGAAAATTCATTTTAAAACCATTTCTGCTAATATCTTTGACGGTGATTCTTTGAGTGACTCTAAACCACCCATTCATGACAATGAGAAGGTCTCTTCCTTCTCAAAAGACTGCACAACATCTGAGCCATCTCAATCTCTTGAGTTAATTTTACCTATCTGAAAGTTAGTTATATAGCTTCATCCCTGGGCCTAGTGTGAACTTTAAGGCTTTGAAGAATATAGGATTATTGCAAGGTGTACAGATTTTATCTGTCAGCGGTTACCAGGCAATTTCTTTCTTGCCTTTCCTATGGAGTAGCAACTGGTCAAGTATAAAGAGTTGATACAACTTTTGGAACTGATCAAGAGGGACCTGAAGTAAAAGATGAATCTGGACTTACATATGTTTGTTCTTCCTAAATTTTCTACCCGTCTTATTTATTTCAAGAACTCACTATCTGGAAGTGTTAGTGAATACATTTTCTGTTTTTTCAAAAGTTTATAATTCTCATATCCATTCACAGATATCAAAATTACTATTTGGTCAAAAATTTGCTTGGTCAAAATCTTCTGCAAAAATCAAAATTTCTACTTTTACTTTCACTGTATTGATTACATTTCTCTGTCCCAGTGTCTAATATATCCATGTTTTATTTAAAAAATTAATTTATCCGAACTGGGAATAAAGGCTGTATTATCTTTCTTAAAAGAAACATCTAAAAGTTAGACTGTCTGTTCTAATGTGAAAGTGCTTAACTTCAATAATATTCTCAATTTGCAACATGGTTTCACTCATTCTAACTTCAGATTTTTTTCATCCTTAGTTACACTTCAGTAGTAACAATGAGCTGGTTTTGTATACTACTGACAACTACAATTAGATTTTGAAAGCTGAATACCAAAATATGTTCAAGTGCCCCATTGCAAACTTTAAACTTGAAATACCATCAACATCAGGCTTTCAAAATATATATAACCATCTTATAACCCAATTTACAATACAATAAGTTCAATTTGATAAGGAATAAGTTTATTCACAACTATTTTGTTTGGTAGCCTGACTAAACACAGATCACATGCCAATTTTGGAATGGCTTGCTGAGTTGACTTTAGATATCAGAAAGAATTATTTTTGCTTATCTTTTGTCTTTTTTTAAATTTAATTTAAGATTTATTTAGAAATTATTTCTTAAAGCAGAGTTTATAGACATATCCTTTCCTCCTAGTGCACTATGTCGTTTCCTCTCAAGAAATAGGAAGTATTTCTTCCATATACTCCTTAAACCACCCAGAAAAGCACCCACAGTCTAACAGAGATGTAACAGTTAATATCAGAAGCACTGCGTAGTACTTGAATTAGTAGAGTAAATATTAAGTATCTCTTTTAAAAGGCTGTTTTGAAATTCCCGAGTATCCTTTCAGTGGCTATGGTGCCATACCCCCAAGAAGGCTGCAGGCTGATTCCTCACACGCTGTGACTCTGAGAAATCTAAGGAACCCATCCCAAGTGAATTGCATGGATCCTGCAGTGAAGAGCCAACGTCCCACAGTCCTGCTCTCCAGTTGGCAGTCTGTTCCTCAATATTTGGCTTGAGGAACATACCCAGACTTACTCAGGCAGAAGGATCACTTCTCACCAGGGAGGGCAAAGCTAAAAATACAGATGAAGAAACAAAGTCAGCCTTGAGTTCCATCTGTCTCCTCACTTTCTGTCCTGGGTACCTTGTCATCTGTCTTGCCTTTCCCTCTGAGGACAAAAAGAGAACATAATAAAGGAATGACTACCTGTGCCACGAGCCTGGAAATCAGTCCTGCTCACTGAACAAGCTATAAATATAGCCACAGATGTTCTCTAGGACCTTTCTTTTCCACTTAAAGGCAGTGAATTTATAATTCATCATGATTATACTGCTCTAGGCTGTCCATTTTTCCTTCTTCTTCTCCTTCTTCTTCTTCTTCTCCTTCTTCTTCTTCTTCTCCTTCTTCTTCTTCTTCTTCTTTTCTTCATTGTTACTGTTGTTATTGTCTGTTGTTCAAGTGCTAAGGCTGACCTGATTTTAAAAACACCATGTAATTACTTTCTCTCTTTTACTCTGTGATTTGTGCAAAACTATCAGAATTATTGCTTCTGAAAATAAACACTAATTACAGCAATTTGTACTGGAATAGTACGAAAGTTAGTGAAACTGTAACTTTTCACCTGCCATAGCTGTTAAAGGATAGGTAAATGAAACAAATAAAAACCAGCAGAGCTGCTTTTGCCTTAAAAGTTCCCCAGAACTCAGAAACCAAGTTTAATTTGTTCTTACAATAAAAGTTAATTGCATTTTTCCCTTTCATAAAAAAGGTGTGCTTTTGTAGCATGACATTTGTGTGTGTGTTTAATTTCAGTTATCCTATTATCTTTTATAGTACTAATTTATTTATTTATTTTTAATTTGGGTACTTTTTTCTTTATTACATTTTAAATAGAGTGTTCTTAATTACATGTTGAAAGATTCCATTACAGACAGAATATAAGAAAATTTTTGTACCTGAAGAAGAGCTGAATAGGACCCAGTTTTAAAGGAGTGGTAAAGTAGACTTAATGGTTTGGCCTGAAGTACTGTAATTGTATTTTATTTATTTATTGACTTTTGGCAATGTTCCTCTTCAGCATCTGGTTGCTACTCCCAACCCCTTGTTACAACTCTCTCTGTGGCTTTATCTTGTCACTATTTCTTTATTTTTTAGTTCCCACAGTTGCCCATTTGACAACAAAAAAAAAAAAAAAAAAAGGAACCCTCTGTACTGAATGTTTGTCCAGAACTTAAACTCTGAGATTTAACCTGGTGAACTCATAGAATTGTTGCTGTTTTGTCTACATCAGGACATACCCTGCAATAGCTCTCAGACAGGAGGTAGCAGGCTCATAGCATGACCACATACTCATTGTAGACCTACCACAGGGCAAATATTGGCCAAGGCTACATTACTAAAACATAAATGCTTTATGCACTCTGTGAAGAGTGGGAGGAAAAAAAATGAAAACCCAGCAACATCCTCCTCTGCAAAAGAAACCCCAAATAACACCCTCACCCCTGCCATTTATTCTCTAATCTAGTTGTTTAAGTGGGGATCTTTTAAAGAATCTTTGTCGTCTATATCTATCTTATCTTTTCCAAGGCACCTCAGCAGGAGAATAACCATGGGAAAAGCTTGGGTAGTAACAGAATCAAACTTTTTTTTGTGCTTCACAGATAGAACACGATAAATACCTTCTGTCATAACCATATTCTGGCTATTCATATTATGTTTGCATGGCAAGGTTTGGTAGCGGGGT
>NW_009604495.1:46691-57401 GCF_000690535.1 Cariama cristata | reverse complement strand
GGGGAGCGCTGCGGGGAGCCGCGCCTGTGCGCTCGGGGTGTCACGGTCCTGCCGGGCCGGGCCGGGCCGCGGAGTCCTGGGGCAGGCAGTATGAGCGCCGTGTCGAAATCGGTGACTTTAGGTGGCTTCTGGTGAACCCCGGCCTTGTGAGGAGCTTCATGCCCGCGGTCCTGTCCAAGTGGCAGCGATTGTCTTTGTGCAGGCACCAAGGGGTGAAGACCCATTTCAGATGTTTAATTTCTAGGTGGAAGGTGGCTCTCCGGTTTTAATGGGAATTTACTGGTTAACTTTATTCACTCTTACTCAGTAAGAGCTAGTACCAAGGCCTTGGGGTCTTTTCCCTGCAAGGGGATGGCCCAAGCAGGAGCGGCACTGACGGGGAGCTGCAGGGCTGTGTTGTAGTGGCTCCGTGTCACTTTGCTCGCCTTGTCACTGCCAAGAATTACAGGATTATCCACAGAAATGCAAAAGCTGATGTGTGGGATCTGGCTCCCCAGTATTTATGGCCTTCCATTGTAGTGAATCTTGTCACATCTGTAAATAAGCTGTAGAAGAGCAAGACTTAAAACTGTGATTGGCACACAAGACTGTGGGCTTTGGGGGATTTATTTATTTTTGCATAATGCTTTTTCTAGATTGATGAAATTGAAGCCCTTTCATCCATATATGGTGAAGATTGGTGTGTTGTTGATGAAGATGAAAAAATCTATTGCATTAAGATTAATGATTGTCTGGATCAACCAAAATGGACCCTCTGTCTGCAGGTATAGTGACGTTAAGGAGTTTGGCATAGAATTTGCAGTTGGACTGATGCAGGCAAAATCTTGTGCCTGCATGAAACCCTTTTAAATAGGATTCATTATCTACTCAGATGGATTAAGGAGCTTTTGGATTGGAATCTGTGGTAGACTTCTCAGTGATTGTTCCTGTGACACATCAGTGTCCTTGTGGTATTTTCAGTAGTTACATATCCTAATTCCACACCTGACAAAAATGAATTTCAGTGTTTTTCTCCAAAGACTAGTTTTAAAAATATTTTTTACATTGACTTTATGTAGGACACCTCAGTGAATCTGCTGCAGTTGCTTCTAGATTTACTTTCTGGAGAGTGTGGAGACTAATTAATTTTCGATCAACTTAATTGAATAACTTGCTACTTTACAGAACTGAAAACAGAAAGTTTACTTAGTGGAAGAAACGCTGAAGTGTCTACTTATGGAAGTGCAGTGCCACTTAAAGAAGTCCAGTAACCATGTATGCAGCTCCTTTCAAATTTCTTCTGCACTTTATTTTGCATGACACTGCATCCACAAAAATTGAACCATGAAATATAATATTTGTGTGCATTACTATTGTTGGAATCCTAAATACAGATACTCAGGTTTTCTTGTCATTCTGTAACAACATAGCCAACTATTTTCTTCATTTGTAACACTGATTGCAGTCCTAGTGATTGACATCAGAGTCCATCAGTAAAGCTCAGCTAGCTGAGAGGAGTAGGTCCAAGTGAATACTCATCCTGAATTTCTTTCAGGTGATTTTGCTGCCAGGATATCCAACTGCAGAGCCACCTATTTATCAACTAAAGTAAGTGAAGTTTTCTTTCAAACATTTGTGTTTCTTTTCTGAATCACTACTGTTAAATTTCAACTTACACTGTAAACAATTAGTTAAGATGCCTCCTTGAATTAAAGTGTACCGGGGATGGCGGAAGTTTGCAGCAAGAATATTCTGTTCTTTCTCCTGAGTTAGCCTCATAGAGCTCCCTATGACAGTTTGGTCTCATCCCTCAACTCTAACTCTTGCCACATTATTTTGTGGCAAGGCCACAATTAGACTGTGGAGGTATGGTGGCTGCTACCTGTTGTGGTGGACAGTGATGTCTCATCGCTTCCTTGGGTGTACCCCTCTTGTCTGGATCCTTGTTTCTGATTGTAAGGCATGCTTTTCATCTGAGCACTGACTCTTGTTGGGATGGAGCCATGGCATGTGCCATCTTATTTTCCTCCCCTGCTCTCCCATTGTCTCCTGACGTGTAAATGAGTTGGGAATGGAGACGTGTAAGCCAGGTCCCTGATTTGGATGACAGAGGGACCTGCAGGGCATGACACACAACATACCTACTGAGTTCTGGTCAGCAGTATTGACAAGGCAATACAATGTAGTGCTGGTAAACTTGAGGGAAAGTTTATAGTTTAACATGAGACCGGGAGGGTACAGGTATAGAACTGAAGAGTCATTCAAAATATAATAGGTATTATGGTGCTGAAGGAATTTGAAATGTAAACTGATAATATGTACGGTGAGTCTGGAGTGACAGTGGCCTACCATGAAAAACAAGTCCAGCTTTCTTACCTGAGGTAAGAAAAGGCAACCCAAGTTAGGAGTCTTGAAGGAGAACTGGGAGATGGTGCTTTTACCAAGATGTTTACAACTGGAATCTTGTTAAGTGGGAACGATTGGTAATGTTTTATTTTCAAAATGTTTATCACCTTTTTTTCAAAATGAATGTTTGTTGAGATATTGGGATCAGTGTATGGGCACAATTTTAATTGTATTTCTTTTCATTCTAGTGCCCCTTGGCTTCGAGGACAAGATTATGTGGAACTAGCAAATAGCTTGGAAGAAATATATGTGTAAGTTAGAGACTGTGGACTATAGTAAAAGGAGACAATGTATTTTCAGTTTCATGCCCTGCTCAATGTATGCTTTTGAAGTACCTGCGTAAACCAGTAGTGGTGAAGTGATTGCTGCAATAGCCATAAAGCAGCAAGTTTCTTTTATAAATCTAACAGTTAAAGATGCCCTGTATTTAGTAAGAGTTTTGCAAGAACAAATTGTATTAAACTCTGACAAGTTGCTTTTATATTGTTCAAACCTGGTGTTCTGTAAGGACAGAGTCTTCATTTTGACTCCTAATAGAATAGGCTCCCTTTAGAATCCATGAGATCGCTTATGAATTGGTGCTATGAAGTATGAGATTTCTGCACCTGTTCCGCATTTGAATGTTAAAGTGCGGGATGTGAAAACGTTTGTTCGTGTCTTAGAGCGTAAGTGGCAAAGCAATTTTTCTTGAAAGCTAGCTAAGGGATAAGTAGGTTTTAAAACAAATTAAACACTTGTAGAATCTATTAACTAATCTGTAACATAGTGGAGTGTTTATTATCACAGTGTGCAACTAACAGCACATAATGAATGCATGAGAATAAACGGAACATTTAGAAATACCCAAATCACGTGTTTTTGAATTGCTGTGAAATTGGAGTAGTAAATGTAGTAATTTTATATGGTTTATGTAATTCTTTCAGATCCCAAAGATAATATTAAGTAAATTAAATGAAAATATGTCATGAGGAAGCACAATCATGCCCAAAATACTGAAATCTGAACATGTTGCATAAGAGATGTTTTTTAATGTCATAAAATAAGGAAGAGAGCACTTAGCTTGCGTGAGGGTTTTTTATCTAATTACTCAGTTAGTTTGATTAACTGGATTTTTATTCTAATTAAGCAACAGATAATTTAAGCAAGTAAAATTGAATTTGAAGTGTTAAAAATGCAGAAGCATTTTAGGTGAAAAGTTCTATGGGATCATATTAACTGCAGTTGTTCAGTGGAGCAAAGAGGACAGAAATTGTCTTTAAGTCTGTCCAGATTCATAGGATTTGCTGGAGTCTCTACCAGAGGTAGAGCTCCTGTAGGTGGTTCTTCAGATGTCCTGAGCGTCTGGTGCATGTTGCCATGTGAGGACCGTGAGGAGAAGTAGTGTGGTTGTGAAGCACTTTTTTCTTTTTTCTTTCTTTTCCTACCCCCTGCAGTCTTGTAGGCTTTTAAATTGTGCTGGTTAGATCAGTCCCTTGCAGCTCCATTCTGTCTATATCAGTTGCTGTTCAGAGCCATGGCTGATCTCCTCTTGTTACTGTTTGTTCATCGGGAAATTAATGTGTTTGTACTTTAGGCCATATCTGTCATTTTAAACTGTTTAAAAACCTTCCGGAGTAGTCACTGATGTGCACAGTGTTTATGAAAGCCTTTTATCTATCCAGTGTCTAAATAGTTGTCAGATAAACAGAGGTCCTGTGCATCATTTACATTGTGTGTTTTACCGGATTTCTAGTCCCTCGTGATGTAAATTGTATAGTTCTGCAATCTAAAACAATATGAACTGTACTGTCAATCACTATGTCGTTCTTAAGGAGGTGGAAAAAGTGGATAATTATAGATCACAAGTCTGTTCTGGGAGTCCCAAAGTTCTTAAAAAATGTAGCAAATGTTTGGGTTTGTTTTTTGTTGGTTTTTATTTTCTTCCTAGATATTCTTTTGGTAAGACTTTTATTCGATAGAAAGCTTTGTTTCATGACTTAGACACAAGTGATAAGAAAAATAGCAGCATAGAAAGATAACCTTTCAGACTAAGTGTAATTTGCAAATAAACAGAAATTGAAATTGGGTTATAGCTGAAGAAATTGCTATTTACTTGCACAAAACAGAGAAATCTTATTCATTGTCTAATCTCTTTCATTCCATCATTAAAACAAATATAGTTCTTCATGTATTAAAATAGTCCTTCTGTATGATAAGAAACAGCATGAAATCAGAGTGTTGAATTCTTCTGGAGTCTGTCCAGATTTTGAAGACAGAGCTACAAGTTTATAAATTCCTTATTTTTGCTTGAATATTTTTGTTAAAATAAGTATATTTGTTTGAATTTCTGAGTGTATTCAGCAGTAGTGCTGTATACTTTGAGAAAAGTAAGAGTTTAAAAATGTCATTTTGTCACTGATATGTACTTACGTGGTGCCCCAGATAGTGGCAGTAAGAATAAAATTAATGAGAAACCGTGAGTTACCTATGGCCCTAAATCTTTAGTTTTGTGTTTGAGACAGACATGCACAATTCATAAACGTATTAAAATATAATTGCGAAGACAACTTTTCAGGACACTATTTTAAATATATTTTGAGTTGTTTGGATCCTGCTGCTCATTAAGGCAGCATTTGTTAACTCTGAATATGCCCATAAAAGATGTGTTCATCCCATCCTCTCCTAGTACCTTAATACACACCTGTGCCCCTGACTAAGGACTCCTAAACCTAAATCCTTACCTCCCTGTCCTATAGAACTGCTTATTACCCAAACTCTAGCATATCAGTCCAATGCTCCACTGTGTCTGCTGCCGGTGACCTACTATCACAGTCCATTGAGATCAACCTCTGCTGTGTGTGTACTGACTGCTTGAGGGGAAAGAGAAATGGGGCTGTTCCAAGGAAGAGCCGCCCTCCCAAACATGAAGCGGAAGGGTCTCCTACAGCCACAGAGCAGCTGAAGGAGCTCACTGCTGGCAGTACAGTACTTCTTGTAGAGAAAATGGATCCGGAGCAAGCTCTAAGGCTAGACATCCTTCTTTTGAAAATACTGAGGACTGTCCAACTTACTTTTTTCACAGTTGCTTTCTCTTTCCTTAGCGTCCAGAATGTTTGTCAGTTGCCTGTTTTCCTCCAGCATTGGTGCTTTTAATGTTTGTTGTTTTTTTTAAAAACAAACAAACAAAAAAACCCCCAAAACCCAAAAAAGAGTGTATGTAATGATGCAGATATCATGTGTTTCACCCAGTGAACTACTGGCAGAATTTTCCACAAGCCTGTCTAAGCTCTTTATCTCACTAGATGATAATGTTGTATTTCTGCGTGTCTGAAATCTGTGTGTTATTTGGTGTACTTTCCAAATGGAGAATCATTTTTGCAGATTTCATTCACTGTGAGTTTTAACTTCCAGACAGAACCTTGGTGAAAGTATACTTTATTTATGGGTGGAGAAGATACGAGAAGTTCTGATAGAAAAGGCACAGTCATCAGATCCAGGTACTTCAGAAAATACCCGAGTATTTCAGTTTACTTCTTGTTCAACTGGAAAGTAAGATTTCATTACAAGTTAAAGCTTTATGCCTGGTTTTGTATTGGATCTAAATAACAGAAAACAATAGTCTCCGGTGTCATGGCTTACTGTTTTACAGTGATAGCTTTTCTTTTTAAAAAGCAGTAGAGGAAAAAAAGGAGGAGGATGGCCTCAGTGAACTAGAACAAGGTCTATAGTTCTCTCAGAAATTAAATTACTTGCATGAAAGCAGAGTGCTGCACGCAGGTACATTATGCATTATCCTCTGTTCTGCAAAGGAATCATTCATATCAGTAATTAATTACTGGTATTGAGTACACTCTTGGAGGATTGGGATTAGCCTCAAGAGAAGATAAGCTTCAGAGGAATATGCAGACAAATGACCAAGGACTCCATCTTAATTGCATTTTACTGTATTGGGATGAAAAGTACATCATCACTAGAGTTGCAGTGATTCTTCTCCTGTTACTCTTATAGTGATAGGGTTTGTGTAAATTCACAGTTGTTCTTTCAAAAAGTAGTGGGTTTTTTGTGGGTTTTTTGTGCGTTAAAATGCTAAACTGCTATGAAATGCATGAGTGACATGCATGCACTTGTGGCAAGAAGAAATAGAAGTATTTTTCTATATCGTGGATGTTAGCTTAGTCCTATGAGGAATAAAAGACTGAAGAGGAGAAAAAAGTAGTATATTTTCAGTGCTGCTTCATGAAAAGGTCTAGTTTTAGTCTTTCAATAAACTGTGTGTTTTGTTGCTACATCACAGACATTTAAAAATTCATTCTTCATTAACATGACTAAAGGAGTGGATACTGAAAAGGGAAAGTTTTACTGACAATATTGGAAGTTTGTTGGGTATTTTGACAGCACCCTTGTGGCTTCTACTTAATATATCTAATGGTTTTTCTAGACCTTTTGAGCCTGCTATATCACCCCTCTGCTTTTTTACGGAAAATACCTACATTACAAAAAGTGCATTATCACCACATCATAGACCCTCTAAATAGAAATTAGATTGTGATATATTAACTAGTCTGTATGGTAGATTCCCTCTAAATCCAGTTGCCGGAGCACTGTGTGTTATATTTACTCTTTTGCTATTGACTATTATATTTTGTATGTTCTATGCATGAAGGAAAATAGGATTTTCGGGATCCCAGATTGCTTGAAACATGTCCAGAGAGATGTTTCAAATATAATGATTTCATAACCTCGTGAAGTAGCATTGAACATCAGCTCTACATTTTTCCCCAAATGACCAATAAATGACTGGAGTTCTTGTGAAACATCAGATTATTTTGGTCTCTAAATTCAGATTAAATTAGTGATAGCATTGTAAATGTTTAATGGAAATGGTAAACATTATTGTTCTTTTCTTCTTTGAAATACTGTTAATTAGTATTGAAACAGATGACATCATGCAAGGATCCCGTAGCATAAGTATTGTATTCCTAATTCTAAGGAAGATTTTAGTTAGTACTGGACTATGAATTTCTGGATTTTGTTGTAATTAATGTTGCTATTCTGCATTTCATAATTTTTAATGACAACCTATTTGAACTGAAAAGCCAAAGTTTTTTGAGAAAAAGATTTGGAAATTTTGTCTTGTCTCGCAAAAAAATGTGTAATGAATTCTACTGCTTGTATCTTAATAGAACCAGATATTAAGAAAACCAGTGAAGAAGTTGATGAAGATGATGGAGGTGATTTTCTCCTAGACTATCAGCCCATTCAAGAAGATCCGATTAAAATGTTCAATTACATTACATCTGAAAGTCAAGAAGGTAAAAAATATGCCCTTGTTAATTCTGATGAAATAATTTAGAAGAGAGAGGCCTTAAGATTCTGGTTTTCTACTCAGCTTTTGAATAAAATTAGTAACATTAAAATTATAATAAAGATTAGTAACAATCATAAAAAAACCCAACATATTTTTGGTGGTTCTGTATGTTATCTTGTGTACTTCCCTTTAACAAGTCCCTTTTTTGAAGTTGAGACATTCTTTACTTAAGTAGCCATACACATTGTTACCGTACTCGTAAAAGAAAACAAATGCTTCCTTGTTTGTGATTAGTAGATGAAGAGCTGCCATCCATACATCATGGAAACCCCATCACAGATCGGAGGAGTACTTTCCAGGCACATCTGGCTCCTGTGGTGACACCCAGACAAGTTAGTAGAGATCAGTTCTACTCTTTTTGTCTGTACTTTGAGCTTGATAAGATATACTTGGGATTAGCCAAATATGTCTGTCTGTCTGCCTTTGCATCTTTGTGTGCTAATATTGTCTGAGTATTCATCAGTTTCTTGCTTTCACTATTAGCTAAATAGCTCTAAGTGTCAGCTGTGCGGTTCTTCCTGCTATTCTTTACCATTATGTGCATTAGATGCAAGAGAATAAGAACATCGAAATTTGACTTTTGGGTGGTTTATCATAAGATATTTGGAAGCTACTGAGTCTATGATGTGTTGCTTGGAAAGTGAATGAAAAAGAGTTTATAAATGTTTTCCCTCCTTCAGAAAGGAATTCTATTGAAAAATAAACTTGGATAATGCATAAGTAAATCTTTATTGAGATCTAAGAGAGAGGTGTAAGCAGGTTCTAGAGTTGTATTTGCTTACAACTAGAAAAATGTCTGCCCTAGTTCCTGTCTGTTACTGGAATCATTGCTGAATGTAGACCTAGACAGAGTGCCAGAAAGTGGCAGCTATGTTTTGTTTCCCATCATGCTTCCCCTCTTTCAGCAGTTTAACACAAGGTAAAGAAAGTATCACTGTGTTTAATATTACTGTTTGTTTTTTTTTTTATCCTTTGTGCGATTTGTCCTGTTGCTTCTTGCACCAGAATTAACTTTCAGAATCCACAGCATTGTATGAAAATACGCCTTCCTGTGTTTGCTGTGAATCAGTCACTCATAACTTTGTTGCATCTCTCCACTTTCTCTGTGCAGTTGGATTTCATAGACATCTATCATATTTTATAGACCTTAGTTTTCTGTTTTCCAGGCTGAGGTCCCCCAGTCTATTTTGGTACGTGTAATGTATGCTGTAACCTTGTTGAGATGCAGACTAGAGCAATACACAACACTGAAGATGCAGTCACTCCAGGGATTTATAGAGTGGTGTGAAGAGTTTTTATATCTTCCATGTTTTTTTCCTAGTAATCCCTTTCAGCTTACTTTTTTGACCTCTGCTGAGCACTGAACTGGTGTTTTCATAGAAATGTCTGTTACAACCCCAAGATCTCTTCTTGCTAATGTTAATAACTAGTGTGAAGTCACTTTGTACATCACTTTGCATCTATTAACATCAGTCTCCTTTGATGGTCCCTGTTTAGTGGGGAAACCACTCACCTACTTATGTTTTCTTGTCCTTAACTGAGAGTTAAACGTTGAGAGGATTTTCCTCTTTCCTTTTATCCAATTCTAGCTTTTATTTGGTAAGTAATCTTGTCAGATGCTTTTCGAAATTCCAAGTAAGCTGGATCTACTGCATACTCAGTGACTCTGAAGAACGTTGACAACTTGGCAGAGTTTTGAAATGTATTTCGCTATACAAAAACTGTTACATTTTAAGCTGTCTGTGGTTTTTTGGGTTTTACTTCCCCCTCAGTTTGCCTAGTATGGATGTAAGACTTGTTGGTCTTTAGTTCCCTGAGTCCTTCCTGGAGTACTTTTGAGATGTTGGTATTACATCATTCACCTTCTGCTACAGAAAGTTTTATCTGGTATGTTAGATATCTTAGCTATACTTCACAGCTTCATACTCCAATTCCCTTTAAACTTTTACGTAAATATGATCTGGTTTTGCTGATTTGTTTCTATTCATTTTATCAGCTTGCTCAACCTTATTCTGTGCTAAGGCTCCACAGTATTATCCTTGCCTGACCTTTTAAGTTTATATATACTGTACATTCATTTAGGTCTTTGTGCTACAGCTGTATCGTCTTTAAGTGATTCTTTTATATATATTATATTTATCTGCTGGCAGTACAGATCTCTGGTAAGCTTCAGCTTCTTGTGTGTTTGAGGAAAAGATTATTTTATTTATAACTTCACAAATGTGTTGTGCTTTTCACATCTGCCTTGTCATCTATCTTAATTTTTCTCTATCTGGATACAACTTGAGCTTTTTTGAACACACTTTCAGCTTTTTTGAGCTGTTCTTTTACAGCTTCCAAAGTGAAAGTAATTATTCATTAGGTTAATGTGGAATAACTCAGTATTTTAAAATACTTAGTACTTTACCATTTTCATTAAAGTAGCACTGCACTTCAGGGACTTTCTTAGCTGTGCTCAGTCCCTGTGAACTGTGAGCCCGTATGAACTGTGCTGCTGTAGAAAGGGAAGAAATTGGAATCATTGGCTTAATGTCCTTTTCCCATTTTAAAAAACTCTCGCTTTTTGATCATGATTTATGAGTAAGATTGTTTCTACTTATGAGAAAGTCTGTACCCACAGACATGGATTTCCAAAAGGGCAGGTCTATGTCAAGAAATGGTACTCACTTAAAGCAGGTTAGTAATTTCCCTTTTGCATGCAAAGACATTCTTGATTTCTTCTTTTATGTGGGTTTTTTGTTTGTTTGTTTTTAAAACCAACACATACTCGATAAACCTAGGAATTTCCAGTCAAACCTTACTGGTATGTGGTTAGTATAAAGATAGAGCAATTCCCCAAGTGGCAAATCCGTCTTGTTTCACAGAGTCTGGCTGTACAGTGTGAGATGATTGGTCTTCAGACTGCAGGGAAACTTTACTGTGGTATGGACTAATTTTTCTGAAAGAAAGCGAAAAGAGGTGAGGAATGGGATAAACAC
>NW_009604495.1:36406-46660 GCF_000690535.1 Cariama cristata | reverse complement strand
TAGGGAAATCTGTGTTCTTTATCAGCTGAAGAGATGAGTATGTGCCCATAGTACTTTATCTGCATAATCTATATACTGCAATGATACTCACTGATATTTTAAGACAGTACACAGATTGCTGTGTAAATTCCTTTATTGAATGTTTTTAATAGTGGAACTTAACTTCTGGTGTAGTTTTCAATAATGATAGCCAGAGTAATACCATAGTTACTTAACATAACTGAGTATGTTACCATAAACCTTATGGGGCAAAGAAAGTGATAGGCATATTTCAGTTAGCAGGCTATATTTGGTACCATTGCTTTTCCTTGTCTGAATTTCACTTATTCTGACATTTAAAATGTATGTGGTTCTTTGACTTGACACTGATTTAGTAAGGTGAGACTAAGAACTGATCTGTTGTTTAAGCATCTTGTGTCTTTTATGAGCAGGTGCCTCATTGACATGTAGAGAATTACATCTCTTGGTTCTCCTGAGGCAGGAATAATAGAGAGAGGAAGAGGAGGAAAAAAAAGACTCAGGAGGTACTATAGGAAAAAGGATAAACTATTGCTTAGCTGCAATATATCTGTCTTGGAGGTTCATTGCTAATACAGACACATAATGAGTCTGCAAGGTATGTTTTTAGGAGCCTAGTAGCTGACAAATAAGTAACGTCAAAGGTGATGATCGCTTCATGTGCTTTGTACCCTAAGTCCATGTATTGAAATGTATTTGTGAAAGTGTATTAAGTAATATAGGTTGTCTTTCTTCAACATTCCCGTTTAGGGGGAAAAAAAAAAAAGGAGAAAACGGGTGTCTGAATCAATGTTCTCCGTTAATAATAGGAGTTTTTTCATTGAGGTATCTTATATTTGAGGTGATTTTTGTAAGTTGAATTTCTTCCGGAAGAATTGGAAATAACACAGTGTAGCTAAGATAGATATCAAATATATATATATTGATTACTCCTCAGATGTTTTTCTTTGGAGTGGAAGGCACTTTACTTGCCAAGCATGTTTTCCCAAGCTTTCTCAACTTCAGTGATGTTTTGCTCAAAGTAATATTAATTTTGTATTATGTATTAAAACAATGACTTGATCAAAGTTCTCCTCTTTGCTAGACCAAATTGGAAAAAAATTGAACAATTACTAGCTTGTTTAATTAGAGACAGAAGATGAACTGATCTTGATAAATGGTTTGGATTTGGTACTTCTTAATAGCAGAGAGATGGATGTGGTGGGAATATCTGTTTTCTGGGAAATACCGAGACTTTCAGACCCATAATAGAATATCTTTTTTTCATTATTATTATTGTTTCTGTGAAATGGAAACTCTGAAAAAAAGTATATTTTAGGAAAAAGGAGAAACTCAAAATGTAGTAGAGCTTTCTGAGCATCACATGTCTTTGTGAAATAGGTAAAAACAGTGTGTAATGGGAAAATGTATGTCAAGTTGTGTTATATTCCAGTCTAATGTTATAGTTGAAAAAAGTGAGCAGTTGTAATTGATACTTAATACCAATTAAAAATGTTTTCTAGATCTTGCTCTCTGTCTTGTTTAGTAAGGTGATTTGACACTTCATCTTCAGCAATAACATGAAGGTATACAATGTACAAATTCAAGGAACAGCTGTTTTCAGTATCCTGGAAAAATTGTTTGAAACTAGCATGAGGGTACTGAGAAGCTGCTTCTTGGGTTATCACACTGAATATTTAATTCATTTCATGTCAAACTGTACTGTTTCATTATAGTATTAAGGAGATGTTTGTTTAGCGGTGATTTTGAGATGGTGTGTATGAAATCCTCATTATAAAAGGAAGCTTATTTCTGCTTTTTTAAAGGTAAAGAGAGTTCTTGAAAAATTATATGAGAATAAGAAAATTGCAAGTGCTACCCACAACATATATGCATACAGGTGAGAGATGAATACTGATTTATTGATTTTATTCTTTTTTTTCAGGGTTCTTTGACAAATGAGTGGAGGACATGAGAAAATTAAAATCTATCGAAGAAATTCCTTGCTATTAAATCTTTATGGGAGTAGGTTTCTTATTTGTATGGTAAAGGTTTTAGGCTTTATTCTGAATCTGAGGTCAAGAAAGTAGAATGTGTGGTAGGAAACATGTTAGGATAGTAAAGCAGCGTTAGGAATAAAAAAAGACTGAAAGTGGATTTGAACATATGCTGTTATACTTTGTATAGTATGTGCGAGCAAAGAAATGCTACATCATCCTGAACTAAATGTGATTTTACTTGGGTGAAGTAACTTTTTTTTAACCTCAACTGTATATTTAGAAATAGCTGAAAATTTTTAGTTGAAGTAAGAATTGAAACAGAAAGCCTCATGCAGACAACTGGCATATGAATTTTCAGCTGAAATATGAGAAATTTCAGGGAAAATGAGAAGCAGGTAAAAATGAATTTGACAGTGGTCTGTCTCTGGCAGCTTTTGTGAATGTAGCTTATGTGAAATGAATTGGTCTCAGTCCAGATAGTGATGTAGATTTTCTGAGGAGTCTAAGTGACAGTAAAAGGAACCCCTTTCATTACTGGAGGAACCAGTCATCTGAAAAAGCATGTATAGACACGGATCCATTCATGCACATCCTGGCATGATCCTCACGAAATATGAAATGAGAGCAAATGAAATCTTACTTTGCCAAAAAGTCTACCTAAGTAAAAGGTTTCTGGAAAGAGGGGATTTCTGTTGTTGCTCATGATGATCTGGCTTCTTTCACTCATACTAACTAAATACACTTCAAAAAAGCAACAGAAACATACTTGCTGCTTCCTATTTGTCATCTAGCATCAGAAGCCTCTTTGTCATTGTGTCACGTGTGTATTGACTAAGTTCAGAAGTTAGGAAATCAGTTGGTAACAAACAGTAGACCTCTGAGCATTACTTCTGGAAAATTAGACCCGGGCAGCTGTCCTTTATATGAAACAATAATACACCCCAAAGTTTCCTGGAGTGCCCCCTGAGGAAGGAGATGGCATAGAGAAACTGAAGGTGAATTTCAGTAATAATTTCACACTGCTGCTGAAATACAGACCTAACTAATTATTCATAATGTGTTTGTCCGAGTTCTTCCAACTTGTGGGTGTGTACCATAATTTGAACCTGTATCTGATAGAGTTGGTTTCAGCTATGTGTAATTACTAGGCTAAAACCTAAGAATGTTTCTGATGAGGGACTTTACATTGGTAATGACTCTGGAGTTAACCTGAAACAACTAAAGTCTATGTAAAAACTTCTCAAAACGTGTTCTACTATACACATACATATTTGTGGTTTACCCTAAACCTCATCCTGTTTTCATGTAAATGTCCTTAGTAGAGAAGTAGAATTGCTACACATGTGTATGAAAGGTCTCTGAGACTTCATTAATCATGTCAAAATGTTTGTTGATTGACATTTTTTGAATCTATCTCTTTTTTTTTCTTTTTTTTTTCTTTTTAAGAATATACTGTGAAGATAAGCAGACATTCTTACAGGATTGTGAAGACGATGGGGAGACAGCAGCAGGTGGACGTCTTCTTCACCTTATGCAGGTTATAGAAATTAATCTTTGACTTCTGGAAGTCTTGAACAGATTTTAAAAACCATTGCTATGTAAATAAACTTGTAGGACATTATTTTAATTCTTGCTCTGCACGTAGCCAAATAGATGATTGATTTCTCAAAGGTGAAAGAAAAAACACACTGTTGCATGTATGTAGTAAATTGGGATTTCCAAGTCTTGGATCATAGAAACAGGTAGTGTGTCATAGGTGGTAGTAATAGTTTGAATGGTTTAAAAGATAAGTTTTGATTCCTGTTCTTACTTTGTGGTGTAAAGCATATAGAAAATGAAGACTGGAAGAAGCTGTTTGACAGAATGTACAGCCAACCTGTGCACAGCCTTTCATTTGGTTTCCTCAAATATTTGTAATAAAAAGACACTTATATTTGAACTTGAAGAGTAGAGCTTCAAATGCAAAAGGTAGTGGGAGTGAAGGAGTTCAGTTGTTTTGATCATTTAATTTGTTTGTACCATTTCCAGTTGTGGTCCTTAGCCCTCATACTGACGTATATTTTAGTTTTTAAGTGTTGAAATAATATTCCCTTGGCAAAGTTGCTACTAAATGTGAATTGAGATTGATAAATTTTGATTCAGTGGCATGATACAAGCCCTGGTAAGACCATAAATAGAATAATCATAACTACAGGGAACAGCTGGGTACATCTTATGCAGTGCCTCAAGTCACTCAGCTATATCAGTGCACTAATTATTGGTTTTAATTTTGATTTTTAGATTGATGTCCCCTTCACAACAGGGGTTTTCTTTTCCTGTCCTTTGCTTACTTGCATATTCTGTTGCTTAATGTGTTGTACTTTTATTCCTGGAGACTATTTTAAAGCTGCCTTTTTTTTTTTAATATTTCAAAGCTTTATTTTTTTTCTGAAAAAAATGTAATTGATGGAAATATTTTGACACTTTTCATTTAAAACTTTTTGAAACTTCCGAAGTCACTCAAACCTGACTTGGGAAGGAAAATTATGTTATGTAATATATGCAAGTATATGTGGTGTGAAAATATTGTAACGAAAATAATGTATAGAAACAACTTTGCAGTTACTATACCTCAATTTGTTCTGAGCTTATCAGCTTTTTCTCAGGATGTTATTGTGTACTTTTGAAAGCCGTCAGACTTACAGTTTCTAGGCACTTAACATTCCATAAAAGTCCAGTTTAAAAAGTGACATGAAGTTTCCCCTTTCAAATGTGGATGTGGCTAAATCATATGCATCATCTCTCTCTATCTGTAATCCTAGTTACTGGGAATATTTTTGTTTTGGAAGAGTACTGCTGTAGATCAGAAAAGTGCAATTTTCACTTGTAGGAAAAGATTAAAATAGTTTATGGGCAGATTTCTAGATGTTCATAGGTCTTGTCATTTTTCTGTTATAAGCACTTATGACATAAAATATGGGCATGAAAATGAGGTGGTTGAATACACTTATTGTTGCTTTACTTATGGTTCTTCTTTTGCAGTAGAAATCTTATCTTGTTTGCAGATAAACCTAGCACTTCAGTCAAGGTAGCACTTTCTGGTTACATTACACTGCATTTTAGATTAATTCTTTCGAACTTAGAGTTAAAAAATTTCCCAACACATCCTGTTTACTGCGAACAGTTGCTATACATAGACTTTATGGTCAATGTGTAAATGTAGAGTAGAAAATACTTGTCACAAAACCTGCCCCAATCCTTCCTTCTAAAAATCTTTCTGTTTTCACAAACAATGATAGAATCTCCTAATAGTATTGCTCAAATTAGTCAAATATGTATGTTTTTCTTCTTAATGGAGACGATGAATGGTTGTTAACATGCTTTATTGATTGCTAGCTCTGATGGGATTTTTCTCACCTCCACCAAACCACCCTGATATCTTGCAAACCGCAGTGTTTTTGCTCAGCATTATGAAAATAAAGCTGTGTTAGCTCTGTCTGGCTCCAACTACACACTTAGTGTAGTACTGCACAGGACTTGAGAGAAAGCTGTTTATAAGTGAAGACTTCAGCTGCCTTCGTTTGAGGGACGAAGTCAGGATTGTGGTCACTAATCATGCGAGACTAATTTGAGCAAAAATGCTAACTGGTGATTGTCACTATGTGTTTCCATGCAGTAATGCGTATCTTATATTTTGACAAGATATATCTTTCTCTCTGACACTTAGTCAGTTGGAATTCCCTGTGTTACTCGTGTTTGCTGATGATCGAGAGATCTGGAGGAAAGAATTGCTGTAAAGCGGAAGAACTGGTAGTTTCAGGTCTAGTCAAATCACATTTAGATTTTGTGAACAGTAAAGCTGTTGAAGGCCTTCCATGTTTCTTGCTTTTAATTGCAGTAAAAGAAATCATTACTTCTGTTTAACTCTGATTTTGTCACTCAATCTTAAAAAAGCTATATAAAGGTCATTTAGTTCCTTTCAATCCTACTTGCTATTACAATTATTTCATGTGTGAACTTATATATACCTTTTTAAAGGGTAACAACTGACTGCTTGGTTGTAAGGGATTAAGACTCAAACCTGAATAGTGCAGAGGTTTTAATATATTATGCAGGTACTGCACATGGCAACAGTATTAGCTTATGGCATTTTAGGTATCCATATGTGTAATGCCTGTCCCCTGGCTGTTATTAGTCTCATCCACCAACACTTCCAAAAATGTGGATAGACAATCTGCTTAGTGACAGAGGTTCTCTGGAAATAATAATTCATCATATAAAGGAATAATAGATATAACTCGGTAATTTTCCCTTTAAGTAGTGCCTGAAGCTTTTGACACATGGATGGGCAACTGTAGTGCAGATGGGATAGCTCTGTGCCCTTTCTGAGGGATGTATTGACTCATTTTACTTTGAATTTACTTTTGTGTAGGAACTTGGAGAGGGAAACTTACCACAACTACTGATTTGTCATAATTTGTTACCCTCTGATAACATATGTGTGACACAGACCTGACTGTAAGTTCTTCTAAAAAATGCAAGTTAGTAGACTTTTTCTATGTTTAAAATTGGTGTCAATAGTAAAACTAGTTCAATTTAAGAATAACAACTCTTCTTTCTTTCTTTTTTCTTTATTTTTAAAACAGATTTTGAATGTCCACAATGTGTTAGTTGTGGTATCCCGCTGGTATGGAGGTATTCTTTTAGGACCAGATCGTTTTAAACATATAAACAATTGTGCCAGGAATGTACTTGTGGAACACAACTATGTACCTTCAGCGGTAAGTTTCTGCCACTTAGAATTAAGGCATTTGTATGTGAACTTGTGTAAATTGTCACTGTTAGAAGAAAAGTAGTATTACCTGTGTCATCCTCTGGCTGCTTTGATGCGCTGATAGTATGCATAGGATCGGTGCAAAGGCTCCCGAAGAACTTCCAAAGAAGTTGGTGACCTGGTTTGTAAGTATGAGGTGTGCAACAGGAGGGTGGCAGCAGCTGAGGACATTGATCCAGAACACAAATTTGAGGTCTCGGGAAGGATGGGAAGGGGGCATGCCTCTTTCTGTTCAGAAAACTGGAAGCTGCTGCTTCTTGTGCTTGCCTGTGCCACCGGTTCTATTGTGTAGGCAGACTGAGCTTGGGAATCACTGTAACTAGTAGGGATTTTAAAAATTGAAAGCTTTGTTAGAGCCAAAGAAGTTTTCAGAATTACAGATAATGGACACCGTTAAAAAAAATCTAGACTAGAAGAATTCAAGTAAAGTAACATTAACTGTTACCGAAAAGATTACAGGAAAATGTTTCAACGGAGCTTAAATAACCTGGGAGACAAAGTTCCAAGTGTCTTTAAATGGCATTTTACTTCTTAAGGGACTTTGGTCGTTTGATCATCTAATATTCTTGGTTTTCAACATTTCTTTTATTCATCCTCAGAACAGCATATTAGATATGTCTATGTACATTATAGTATGTAATTGCTCACAATGGAACGTTTAAGGCAGTACTAAATAATTACTAATGGATACTTGACAAAATATGCAACTGTCAGTTTTCCTTTTTATATGAAAGTTTCTAAGCTTGCTGTGGTTGAAAGCTGAGCATTCCTTCCCATTCCTCCCCCGGTGCTTTTCAGTTATTTGCTCTTTGCATTTAAGAGGTGCTTATATATACTTACTGATTTGCCTTCTTGGCAGTTTATCAGTGTTCTCTTATTTGAAAGCGTTGCTCATAAAATAAAAGGAAACTAACAAGATTTTTAAGCATCTACCTTCACGAGAAGGTTTAGTACCAAAAATTACTTCTCTTTTTTCTATTTTTAACAAACTTAAATGAAACTGTATTTCTTTATTGTGTATTAACATGTTTTGTTACCAGTGTCCATCAGAAAAATAACAGATGGGACTTACCGTACTTATTGTTCTAGTATCATAGATGTGGGTCTTGGAAAAAGTATTCTTTTAGCTAACTCTCTTCAGAATAGCAGAGTTCAAACATCCTGTTAGGGTCCGTTTCCCGCCCATGTGGAAGAGGTAGAAAGGAGTACATTAAAATGTTCCGGGTTCTGCCAGATGTAGTGGCAGCTTCCTTCACCATTTTGGGGAGTGCTTGCAATGAATGCCTACTGAAGAAGAGTGGTGGTTTTCAGAACTGGCAGTCAGAGTAAACTGTCCATTGCAACGTTGATCCAGCAAGACTGGCAAAATTTTGTTTTTCCCAGTGTAGGTTTGTTTCACTTAGGGAAGTGGTTTTAATATACTGGTGTACAGTATATCTTTTGATACAGCCACATCCACACTAGAAGGAATTCTGCAGTATAGTGTAGAAGTATTCCTCTACTGGTGACCTCTGCCTCGAGTGGAAATGGCTTAGATTATTTTTACATTATATGCTTCTGTTGGCATAGCTGTGTCTATAATTTTATCATTGCTGAAGGCAGAAGTTTCTAAATAGCAAGATAAGCAGACAAATTAATGAAACTGAATGGATAAATATTATACAACTGAAAACTTCTGTAAATCCCAGTGAAATATGAACAGTGCTTGTATTAGAAATAATTCGCATGGGTGACCTTGAGAGAATACTCATGGTATACAAGAGTATTGTTTAAATCTTGAAATGCCTGTTTTTCATTTCAGGAAGAATCATCTAAACAAGCAGGAAAGAGCAAAAAGATAAAGAAGGACAACAAGAAGAGAACAGAACACTAATTTATTTTTAAAAACTACATTTTGCACATATTTATACAAAGAAAACATGGACATTATTGCCTTATCTAATACAACAGACATTTTGTATTCAAAAGAGAATTCAGTAAAGCTATAGATATATTTTCATCTTGTTCCATGATTTGTTCTGCTGTTCTGAAGTAGAGCTTATACTCAAGTTTTCTGCATTCTTAGACATTTCAGCTCCTTGTTATGAGGGCATTGCAACATCTGGAACCATTTCCCCATCCCACCGAACAACAGTTGACTAATTTAAAATGTGGATTACTTATCTTCTCCATTCCTAGGTTCAAAGTCAAACACCTGTCTTGCATTAGTAATTGAATTCCCTAGTTTGTTGTATTGAGGGTGAGACTGGAGTCAATAATAGACCAGGTCAGTTATGAAGTTTTAGATTTTCTATACCTAAAAGGAAAGCGTGTGACCCAGTGCTGTATGGCCTTGGAGAGCCTGATCCTGCCTGTGCAGTTCTCTGTCATGCTAGGTAGGGCCTGCTTGGTGACATAAGAAAGACTGAACATGGGTGATGAATTAAGAAATATGAAGAAATTACTTCAAAATTTCTTTGAGGATCATTCTGTGACTGTTGGGACTCTAGGAGCCTGTTGAATAGCTAAGGATTAACTGTTGTATAATTAAAGGAACCAGTGATTTCAACAAAGAATATGGGGATTTTGAAATTGGACTGTTACAGCTGGTAGTGAACGTTAGTAAATGTTATGAAGTGACTTCTATTGGTGTAGAGTGGGGGAAAAAAACAAGTGTTAACAATGTGATCGCAAACACTTAGATTTTCTACTCTTCTAGTAATAGCAGAGTAAATTCTAAAATTCCAGACTTTTCTCTAATGCATTAAAAAAAAATTTTATGGGGCCTTTTGTCAGTTAATTGTCATATTGCTATTTAGATGAGATTTCTTTTTTTTTTTTTTTAACATTCCCTTGGTATTTTCCACTTGGGGAGGATGGGCCTGAATGATCTGTTGGGTTTTTTTCTTTTTTTCCCTCAAGTTAATTTCTAAACTTTGTGATCCATTAATTACTGGCTGAGTCAGAGGTGCTTTCTTAGGGCAGGTACACCTTCTGTAGTTTGCTCATAACAATGTCAGGGCTGTGACTATTTGTAATGACATTTCTCTAGTGGCACTTACATAGTTTGAAGGTGTATTTGTAAAACTGGTTTATTTGACCAGTAGTTCGTTATACATCTTTTTGCCAATATGTTCTTAAACTGAACTGTTCATTGTAGTTCTCCAGCATGGGTACCCCAGAAGACCTTTCCCAAGGCAAACTTCATCTAGTCAAAGTAACTACTCCAGAGTTTGATACAGCAACAGAGATATTCCTTAACAATTTCAGTAACTTGGAAAGTACCACTAAAATATGTGATTTTTTTAAAAAAATATTTATCACAGATTCTCTGGCAGATAGGTCTTGCATTGATTTATTGAAACAAATTTCATAGAATCATAGAATGATTTGGTTGGAAGGGACCTTAAAGCTCATCCAGTTCCAAGCCCCCTGCCATGGGCAGGGACACCTCCCACCAGACCA
>NW_009604495.1:6050-36040 GCF_000690535.1 Cariama cristata | reverse complement strand
GCCTCCTCTGGACTTGCTCCAACAGGTCCATGTCCTTCTTGTGCTGAGGACCCCAGAGCTGAAGGCAGTACTGCAGGGGGGTCTCACCAGAACGGAGCAGAGGGGCAGAATCCCCTCCCTCGCCCTGCTGGTCACGCTGCTTGGGATGCAGCCCAGGACACGGTTGGCTTTCTGGGCTACCAGCGCTCATTGCCGGGTCATGTTGAACTTCTCGTGAACCAGCATCCCCAAGTCCTTCTCCGGGCTGCTCTCAATCCATTCTCCGCCCAGCCTGTATCTGTGCTTGGGATTGCCCCGACCCGTGTGCAGGACCTTGCACTTGGCCTTGTTGAACTTCATGAGGTTCACAAGCCTGTCCGGGTCCCTCTGGATGGCATCCCTTCCCTCCATCTTATCAACCACACCCCACAGCTTGGTGTCATCGGCAAACTTTCTGAGGGTGCGCTCCATCCCACTGTCTGTGTCGCCAACAAAGATGTTAAACAGTGCTGATCACAATACCGAACCCTGAGGAACACCACTCCACTGATCTCCACTTGGACCTCAAGCCATTGACCGCAACTCTTTGAGCACGACCATCCAGCCAATTCCTTATCCACCCAGTGATCCATCCATCAAATCCATGTTGCTCCAATTTAGAGACAAGGATGTCGTGCGAGACAGTGTCAAATGCTTTGCACAAGCCTTGTCTGCATAGTAAAGGTCTTTTGGTTTCAGCCTTAGCATCTGGACTTGTGACAATAAAATGGCATTCCTCTCAGGGAAGGACACCTGTATAGCACAGTATGTAGTCTTGCACTTTTTGGATCATACAAGTATTTCTTGTTCATAGTTTGTCTGTCTTATGGATAGTGTCTTTTAAAGTGAAAAATTTGCATTCACTTCCAGTACCTTATTGACTTAAGTATTCCAAAGTTTCTTTGCTTTTATGAACGTTTGAAATTGTAAGCAATTACTTAATATGCAAGGCAGGTGACTTGCAAGAAGTTCTGCTGCAGCTGCCCGAGATGCAATTCCGTTCATGGTAAGGCATGCTCTTTTTCCGAAGAGCATCCTTTAAGCTTTGAAAGGTCAGAATCAACAAGTGATTGTGAAGGTCTGAACTTTGGGGCGTTCAGTCTGAGGTATGTGAAAGCTAGGTGTCTGATTCTTCTTTTTTTTTTTTTTTTGTTACTGTTTGTTTGTTTTTTCAGAAAATGCTGATCCTTATCACCAAGAATCTCATGTTTCAGTGTTGTGTGTTGGCAAAAACTGAAACCCCTAAAGGAGGAGAAAGGTTGTTGATGACCACTTGCTGCGTAAATGAAATGGACCATATAGGTTGTCCAATCAGTGAGCAAAATGAATCCCCTATCCCTTAAAAGAGCTGGAAACAGACTGCCAAAGTGGAAATATGTTTGTATTTTTACACTATTTCTTTCAGAGAGAATGTGAAGTGCTGGCTAGCTGTCTTGTGGTCGCTTTTGGTTAGAGAAGTTGCATTCTCTTCCTATCTTTCTTTGTAAGCATTTCCTAAGTTTAAACTTCCTTTATTCTGAGAACAGGTTTTCATGTGGCCTTCCAGAAGAGTTTTGCAACACAGAATTTTGCCATTTTCTTCAAGAGCGATGCCTTGGTATACCTCATGGCCTAAAGAACCGGTGATTCTTGCTCGTTGGTATTAACTATGCTTCAAGGGAGCAGTATCCCATCACTTAATTGAATACAATTGTTTCTGCTTTGTTATTCAGAAAATGTTAAAGCAGCAGTGGTCGTTATGTGTCAGGTTCAAAAATTTTGCACTGGTGCAGCAGTTGAAGTTCTTGAGATGTCAGTGGTGGTTTCACAGTGGGACTGGTAACCAAAGGGCACAAATATTCTGCGTGTAGAGCAGAGCAGCAGCAGACACATGGAATATATTTTGATCCTCACATTTTCATCATTGCCTAGAATGCATTTGGCTTGTTAACAAAGAAATCAGGAACCTAAATTCTTTAGAAACTGGGCTATAAAGCGTTTTGTTTCCCTTAGTGGAGAACAGAGGTCCCCCGTAATCTGAGAAAGAAAACAAGTCAGCCTACTCTTATAAGCAGCTGGCTTGCTTCCTAGGTCACTTATGCCCTGAGGCTATAAGCCATTGCTCCAAAAAATGCAATGCAGATATCTTTAAAAAAAAAAGAGGAAAAAAAAAAGAAATAATTAAAAAAAGGAATTCTCCTTCATAATACTTGTGGAAGTTGCAGGTTCCTGCGGTCTAACCTTGGACAGACAGACCGGTATCTCTCGTGAAGTTTGGGTGTGCTGAAGTACCTGCTTGTGAAGTATGGTATTCTGAAGCCAGTGCTGATGAGCAGACTGGAAGTACTGACATCTTTTGTCTCTGAACTATAGTATTTTTAGATTGATTTTCCTAAACAGGTGACTGTTTAGAAGATGTAGTGAAAATAAAATGATTGAATGTCACTTCTCCTACCATATTGGCACCTTGAGCCACAAATCACTGGAGGCATGGGGAGCACATCAGCTGTGCATTTTGCCGTGTTCTTACACGCTTCCTTAGGCTGCAGGCAGTTGAGGCAAACAGAACACAGACTTGTCCGAACCCTTCATTTAACCTCACATTTGTTCACCACTTTATTTTTTCTTTTGAACTGCATAATAGCTTGGACCTCAAAAACTTCATGTAGATCTGCTTCAGTGTTGCTAGCAGATGAAAGGCTACTGGTATTACGTAGTAGTTGCTGACAAAGTGTGTTTTCTACATTT
The DNA here is from genome assembly GCF_000690535.1 of Cariama cristata. NCBI lineage: Eukaryota > Metazoa > Chordata > Aves > Cariamiformes > Cariamidae > Cariama > Cariama cristata. Next base: position 33,295 of record NW_009604495.1, on the reverse strand, counting down.
CCGGCACTAGCTGGAAATGAAACAAAGCTTAAAGCAGCAATGGACATGCGTGCTGTGAAGATATTTGTATGGATAATAAAGTTTTACATTTTTTGTACTGCTGCCATTCAAACATTTAGTAAAAGCACTTGGCAAATGCTAATGAATTTGTTCCTACAACAGAAGCACAGATATGACAGCCACCATTTTTCAAATTTAAGTATCTAAAATTAGACACCAAAGTGTTTTTAGAACCCATAATAAAAATGATTGCATTTTTACAACTGTAGAATACTCACAGCTCTCTGCAAGTGGCGTCATTACTCATACAAAATATAGGCACTTGTGGAAGACACACAATTTCTCCCACCAGTGTGAAAAGAAAAGCCTCGCACCATTAAAGTTAATTGCCAAGCTCTCATTCATGTTCAGGGAGTCAGTATTTCGATCCTTGGTTCTGAGACAACAGCAGCTGATGCTATGTCACTAGAGCTGCCGCTGAAAGTTTTGAAACTGATTTCAGTGGGAGTTTTGCAACTGATCTCTGACAGTTGGACCATTACTGGTTAACTGCCCTGGTAAGTAATTGTATATATGCACATTTACAGCCTATCAGTTTTCAGCCCTAGGGTCCACAGAAAGAGAAGCAACAACGAAGCTGACCATGCCTTTGGTCAACAAAAACTTATAACATGATGGAGAGGGACCACAGACTTGCTGAAATGCAATGACACTGGATAAACAACAATGAAATTAGAAAGTAATTTAAATTCTCATAAGGATATGTACCCAAGATTAAGAAAAAAATTCTAGAAAAAGTTGCTGTCTATAATGCTATAGACATGCTAGCAAGCAAAACACTTCTGCAAGAGAGGGAACGACAGAGGGAGGGAGGAAGGGAGGAAAGCAAGAGAGAATCTCAAATCAGCCCTCCGGACCTCCACAGATAAGGATCAGATTGCAGAAAGAAGAACTTGCATTTGAAAATACGAGCTTGGAAAAACTGCCTGTTTCTTACTGGTAACTCTTCTGGAGATATACATGGTTTAAAAAATCTTTGGAAAACTAGATTTATCTAGCATCAGATTGTTTTAATTTTTTACTTTCCTGAGTCAATTTTTTTAAATGTTTATTGGATTTTTGGCTTATCCTGTTTATACTCCTTATGAGTCTCAACCTTTTGGATAACTCTGCCAGACGCGACTTTCTTCCCAGACCGAACTGCCCTGGGTACACAACATGCACAGCAGCACTGCCGAAACTCCACACACGGCTGGAACGGGCAATGAGACTTCGTCCACGCAGTCACCGAGCTCCGAGTTTTCCCTGGGCGTGTTGGTGCTGCTGGCTTTCCTCATGGTGTTGCTAGCGCTGGTCACCATCCTCGGAAACGTCCTGGTGATCCTTGCTTTCATCATGGACAGAAACCTCAGGCACCGGAGTAACTATTTCTTTCTCAATCTTGCAATTTCTGACTTTGCAGTTGGTAAGTCACAGCCGTGGAGGCAGGTAATATTTGTTTCCTAGGAATCTTAGGAGAAGCAATGGGTTTTACTTTCTGGGTGGTTTCTTCTGAGAGAGCTATTTCCCAGCTGTGTGTCTAGGGGAAGGGTAGGGAATGGTGGAACCTGTGTGAAATGTTTTAGCAGTCTTGTTATTTTTCAGAAAGAATTGGATCCTTTGTCAGGTAGACAGGCAATGTTTAATGTTACTGCTTCAGGAAAAAATACTACTGTGCGTGAGTCTAGGTGGAATAACAACGAATGGCATTTGTTTGTGAGGAGCCTTGACTAAAGTCTAGATAGTCAAATTGAATACAGCATATATTGTCTGGCAGATTGTGCATATGTGGTTGATACCTTCTATTTTAATCTGCTCTCACACAATACAGGTCACGACCTGAAGTTTGTAACTAAACAGCGATGCACAGTATTTTTAAACGTTTTGCTGTGCATGCTTTATGTGCAGTCATACCTTAGTAACATGTCTTTGTATAGGTAAATAAAAATAACAAATCAAACAGTTTCTAAGAAGTTTGATGTTATACATAGGGACACATTATATTTTGAAACTTGTATTGAGAAGTACAGTTAAAATGCAAGTGGGATGTGCAATTGGAGATTGAGGTATTGCAATATTCTGTGAAGTGTTGAGTGTCTCTCTTAAAAGTCTTGGTTAAATTACAGAGTATGCAGAAGGGTGGTTTTAAACAGGTATGGCTATTTCATGAAATGTATATTCCGACTTGTCATGTCACAACAAAATCTTTTTAAACTGTTTTTATTCTACTTTTACCTACGCATTTAAAGATACTGAAAGAACAGAAGAAACTCTTCTTAAAATTTATTGCCAGTGTCAGAAGTTCTACTGGGGCTTCTAATAGTTTGGTCCTCGTGATGTCCAGCTCTGTGTGTATAACGTTTTGATCCCTTCCCCCATATGCTTGATGTCTTCTTCCAGCTTGTAGCTGCCTTGTGCTGCAGAGCTCTTGCTGCCTGCTCTCCGGCTATGGTACACAGGAAAAAACCACAGCAGTGACCAGAAAACCCGTCGGCAGAGTGGTGTTCTGTCATCTGGCTCACACTCTAGCGCTATATTGAACAAAGACCAGCATCTAGCTGTGAATTACAAAGTAAATAATGTCCTCTAGCAGAGAAGGAAGTGGAGCTTACTTGACATTACTTGACTTTCATAAATTTTTATTTTGTGTACTATGTTTACCTGAATATCTAGTTTTTCATTCTGAATTTGATGAAAAGCTTTGCATACTTTAGAGTCAAACTGATTTGTATTTCTGTAGGTACATAATTTAGATTCAGGATATACCTAAACTATCCTTAATTTCTGCTTGATCCTAATTGCTAAAAGCACACACTTTCATGCTTGCAGAGCCCTTTGCTTATTCTTTTAATATATTTGATCTATCTGATTTAGACCTTCAACAACTTTTGCTTTATCTCTGTGCTTCTGGATTTGAATAGAGAAATCTCAATTCTTAGTAGAGGGAAAGTAACAGGAATTGTAAGATTTTTAGGGGAATGGAAACTCTCAAGATACACTTCAGTACCTGTTACAGGAGTACACACTATTATCAAGTAAATCTAAAGTTGAAATAATACCCTTTTTCCCCCCTGTGAATGTTAAAATCTATAATGTAACCTTTTGCTCGAAAGAGCAAGTGTTAGTTGCTCTGTAGACGCAGTGATTCCATTTCATTGCAGCGTTGATGCTGCTCACTGCATTTCTGCATCATAGCAAGCTACACCGTTAGTGCTCCAGCCTCGCAAGGCTGCGTTGTGACTGCGTGTGTGGTGTGATCACCTAGAAATTCATTAAAATGAGATCATATTGGCGCTTTCACAACATTTGGGTTTAACAGCCTAAATTTAGATAGCCATGGGTGTGGGTCACTCATGTAGGTTCCCATCGCTTGGTGTGTGCCCATAGATAATACCCTGTCAGCTCACCACTGAGAAGTGGTTATGATCAACAGTTATGATGAGAAGAAATGTTAGACTGGGTGTACTTAATTAACTGTGCAGTTTTTGTCAGTCCTTTAAACATGTGGTTTTAAAGATTAGTCTGAAGTTCATATTGTATTCCTATAAAAGTTACTTCTGGAGCACTTTCAGAGACTGTATCATACTTCTAAGAGGACAGAAGCATGGCAATTAGATAATTTATTGTAGAAAACAGTAAATTATGTTGGGGAGGAAGATGGGTTTTGTTTGCTTTAATTTCAGTAGTTAATACAGAATAGTGTTTACTTCAGAAGGTAAAAAATTCAGCTGCTCCTTCCTTTGGAAGGTGATATAAACAGGAGAAGTAATAAAGGTACACAATAAACACGGTACACCTTTCAGAAAGGTATTAATTATTAGAATGCTACTGGTGCCTAGTTTGTAGTAAAGTGTTCACTGGTTGCATGCGAATACAAAGCCTTCTACATGGCAATTCCCGTCAGTATTGTGCTTTTATCAGATACCGTGGAAATATTTCTATGCTTTCACAAGCGCTGCCGGCAGTGCTGACTGATGTGTGCGTTTGGTTTGTTTCCATAGGTGTGTTCTGTATGCCTCTGTACATCCCTTACGCCCTGACAGGGACGTGGCACTTGGGAAGAGGCGTCTGCAAGCTCTGGCTGGTTATGGATTATCTCCTGTGCACAGCATCAGTGTTTAGCATCGTCCTTATCAGCTACGACCGTTTCTTGTCAGTTACTAAAGCTGTAAGAAGAACATTTCTAATTATTGCTTTATATATATTGAGATTTCTATAAATCTCAGTGTTTGCAGTTAATACTAGAAGCTAAATCATCCTTCATCATTGTTCCATTTTTTTTTTCTGGAGACACGTTGATGCTTCAGTGTTGCCTGCAGCCTTAGAGATAGGACAATGCCTTGCCTATGATTTCAATGTTTCCCTTCTTCCGCCTGGATTAAAACTTATTTAATTACACTACAGAGGAGGTGGGAAGGACAAAGTAGGAAAGGGGCAGCAGGAGTGTGGAGAACTTGGGCTTTGGTCATTAGAAGAGTGGTAGTGAAAACTAAGTTGAGTGAAGGACGTGCTTTGGCTTGGGATAAATTTTAAAAGAAAAAGAGGGTATGGTGAGAGATGTGGGATGGACTGATGGAAGATCAGATGAGGATCTGCGTTACCTCAGGGGGTGATTGACAACTGCTGCCAGCGAGCAGTTGGGTGGAAACTAATCCCTTGAAGCAAAAAGAAGAATAAATCAAAATATGCGAAGAGATAAGAGGTGTTTCTTGGGTATTATCATTCTTCTGCTTCAGAAGATATCTGAGGAATCCAGTGGTAAATATTATCATTCCCTATTTCTAAGCTCTACTTGGTGTTTGGCACGCTGAGCTATTACAAGGGCGGTTTTAACTCTTGTATTTCCTAACTTTGGATGACATGATTTTAATTCTTAATATTTTTTTGAAAGATAGATATTTGTGGCTAGAGAGTAGAATAAATTAACGCAGTCTGGGTAGACATAAAACCATCAAGATTTGCAGTAATGCAATGAGCTGTTTCCAAGGTAAAGTGAGTGTTAAACCAGAATGTTTCAATAAAGTAAGGATTGTTAAAACGGATGTGTGGGGTAGATTTTTCTGCTATGGCAAGAGGAAACAGTATTAAAAATTACATTGTCTGGTGTTTGCAGTCTCATGTGGCAACCTGTCTAATACAGAAGGCTTCTACTTTTGCCTGCGCAGGAAGGAAGTCCCACAGCTGCTTTCACTCTTCTCTGAGCGTCGGCATTTCATGAGTCGTAAACTGATTCTTTATTGCTACCTTACTGCAGTGGCGATGAAAACAAGCCATGTCCTTTCACACCTGGAAGCCAAACAGTAGTTTAGCCATCATAATTTCAGCTCCTCTCCAATCTCAAGCATGAAAATGAATCACAGAGCAACAGTATTTGATGAGCAAGACTAACAGAGAGTTTCAGGACCACCTAAGCAAGACTAACAGAGATTTTCAGGACCTCCTAAGTGAAGATGAACAAATATTATATTTGACCTGCTTACTTATTTTTTTTGAAATAGTTGTTCCAAAATGTTGTCTGAATACATGACAGGTCCTTTTCCTTCACAGGTATCTTACAGAGCCCAGCAGGGAATAACATCCAACCCTGTTGTCAAGATGGTGGCCATCTGGGTCTTTGCCTTCCTCCTCTACGGCCCGGCAATCCTCTTTTGGGAGCACGTGGCCGGACACAGCGTGGTAGCAGCGGATCAGTGCTACGCTGAGTTCTTCGACAACTGGTACTTCCTCCTGTGCGCATCCACCCTGGAGTTCTTTGTGCCGCTGCTTTCGGTGACCTACTTCAACGTGCACATCTTCCACAACATCCAGAGACGCCAGCGGCACAGCAGCACTCAGGACTGTGAGCCTCCAAGGAGCAGCAGCCTGTCCTGGAGATTTTGCCTCTTGCCAAGGCCAGGAGCATCTTCTCCTTCGTCAGAAGCAGAGGACAGTGTTTCATCATTAACGAGGTCGTGGAGACCAGCAGTGATGGCTAACTGTCCACCTCCAACACAAACCAGTCCCACAGCTCTCAAAAAGGACTTTTCTGTTTCTTTCCGTTCAAGGACTGGGTCAAAACTGCAGCGGGACAAGAAAATAGCAAAGTCACTTGCCATAATCGTATGTGTCTTTGCCTTTTGCTGGGCCCCATACACTTTGCTAATGATTATTCGTGGGGCCTGCCAAGGAAAGTGCATCCATAATTCCTTGTATGAAATAACCTTTTGGCTTTTGTGGATCAATTCCTCTCTGAATCCATTTCTTTACCCTCTCTGTCATATGAGGTTTCGAATGGCTTTCATGAAAATAATATGTCCCCAAAAGTTTGTAACATTGAGATCACGTAACACACCTTCTTTTTAGAGAGTTAAAACAAATGACTTACAGATAAGGTTCCTTTCTTATTGAGTGCTATTTTTCATATGGATTGTCAACAGACAGAGAGAAAAAAACTTTTGTTTCCTAATGGCATTGGTTGAGTGCAGCAGAGGTATGTATTTGCCCTGATTTTGCTAGTTTTCAGGATCTTGTTTTTGTGTTTTGCTGGCATGATGCCAGGTTAAACGCCATCTAATGTATTGAAAAGAATAGCAAGTTTTGCTGGATGTCCTTGTTTTGTGGGTTCAAGGTATTTTTTTTTTGAAAACTTTTTTTTTTTTATATAGAGCTGGTACTATAAAAGAACTCTTCTATAAATATCTCCATAGAGGTTCATTTGAGGGAGATACCTGTTTGTGTATGTGTTGTGTTAAACTTTAGGTCCTATTTTTGAACCTAAAGCTATCAGTGAAGAAGTAGTTCTGCTACATTTTTGAAAGGTTGTATAAATACTCACAGAAGCAGTATAATTTAATTTTAAAAACTTACGAATATAAGATAGTCATCATAACTCCCACAGTGAGCAATATGCAAGTGAATGGACTGCGTAATCCAGCATATCTCTCCTTTTCTAATTTTAATATAGTCCATACCTGGTGTTACAGGACACAATACACATAAGTTAGTAATTCTGGATGATTGTCAGAGAATGAAAGTTTCCATGGTAATGGAATTTTGAGATTGGTTATCAAAATTGTCACAGGCATAAATGGGTTGTTACTCTTTTCACCAGTACTGTCTTTTCTCCTGACAGTGGCTGCCTTTGTGGTCATGCTTAAACAATATTTAGTGCCAGACTCATGCACTGTTTGATTACCTAAAAGATAGGCCAGGCTTGCGCACATGATCACTTTCCTGTTGAATTAGCAGAGCAAGCAATACAAAGTTCATACCGGATTTATGATTTTGGCTGGCTGTGCAAGAATAGACAATACCCTCTTGGGTGTAAAGCTTTGTGAGTGCAAAGATATTCCATCAAAATGTCTGGAACAAATTTGAACTGACAGAGTGATTTTTATACTACATCAGTTCTTTTTGTCCTGTTACTGTGACGTTATATGGATTTTCTCTGCCACTGAACCAGTATCAAACTGGATTTTTTCTATCACTGAACAAGGGCTATATTGTCTGCTTGAGAATGGGATTCATATGCAGTGCTGAAAGGAGTGGGTAGGTGTGTTGGAGAAGGCAATGGAGCTTGATTATAACCCATTCCGTTATCTTCCACCATTCGTTCTCGTTACGGTTCCTTGCCTCACATGGGTAAGTGTTACGGACTGTGAGCCTGATTGCTAAGAGAGAGCGAGCTTCAGGAGGAGGTCGTTGATTCAGCACGGCTGTTTTGACTGTCATGAGCTAAAGTGCTGGCATAGATTTTGTGGGGTTTGATTTTCTGTGCGGCTTAAAAAAACCAAATACACACACAATTTAAAACATTTATAGAACAACTGGTGTACTAAATAAACATCTCTTAAACAGAGGAACTGTAGGTAGGCCCAATATGGGAAAGTGTTTGAGTTGTCTGCTTTTCTACCCCTATGCTTTCAGTATAAAAATTCGGTTTGCATTTTGTGATTAAAGAAAGTGTTGTTTACTTTGCAAAAATGGCCTACAAAATTATAGGCTAGGTAAACTGTATCCACATTTTGCAGTACTGGAAAACTAGTTTGTCAGGGACCACAATGTGCAGCAAATTTGAAACAACATAGAGTAGTAAAGCTACTAGAGGTCAATGTTTTTGATGTTCCATATGACACCCACAGTGTCCAAACTGTTTTGTCACACCACTCCTGTATATTTGAAGATTTTGTTGTATTTTTCTAATTGTTGAAAATTTTGCTCAGTGCTCCCAGGGTAAGTCAAGCACTTAGTTGCTGTGCTCACAGCATCAAAGCTGTCTTGGTCAAGGTGGCATCCTAAGACTTCTCCCTGTTGGACATTTTGCAGGGTTATGGTAAGATACTTACTCAGCATTTGTTCTTGGGCGTACCTTTCACGCACTGACACAGATGGACTTTGCTTGCCAAAGTGATTTCTAAGCCAAGCCTCTCTATCCACTCACTCATCCAGTTCACCATTTCATGTCCTTGAATTTTCTTCTGTCTTTGCAGGTTTCCAACAGGTCTTGTAAATACACGGTGACAGTAGGCACATGACTCTGTGAGATTCAACTCAAACCACAAGAGTGTTTTTCTAACGTGACCCTCTCAGGTCTTAAAAAAACCCCACAAACCAAATAAAACATACACGTTGGAAGAAATTAGGTTATCTTTTGTATATATGTTTGTTTGTTTATTTCTGGATGAGTATTTAACTCTAATGTCTGTCTCCTTTATGTTAGGCTATGGTTTTCCTCCACAGGAAGGAAGGAAGGAGAGACCACATAGGTTTCTCACTCAGCCTCGTGAAAGACTATGATTAAAACTTCAACATTTGATTTACTCCCTATTTTTTAAAAACGAATGACTACTCTCCCGTTGTCCACTAGTCTAGTCGTTTTATCAAAGAAGACAAACAGGTTGCTCAGACATGATTTACTCTTGGTAAACTCATGGTGACTGTTCCCAGTCATCTTTTGCTCCCTCAAGTTCTCAGAAATGCCTTCCAAGAGAACTTGCTCCATTGTTTTCCCAGGGACCAAAGAGAGGCTGACTGTTTGTCCTTGGGGCATCATTTGAAGATGGTTGCAACATTTGCCTTTCTTCAGTTGTTGGGAACCTTTCTTCATCTCCATGACCTTTCGAAGAGGATAGAAAGTGGCCTTGCAAGGATGGTAGCTGGTTCTCTCAGCAGCCTTGGGTGCAGCCCATTGGGTCCCATGGGCTCTTACGGGTCAAGTCCTCTCAAGTAATCCCTGCCTTATTCTCACCTGCTCCTGACAGGTCTCCTCCTTGAACTCATTCACTAAACATGGAGGAGAAAGAGACCTAGCTAGTGAAGAATGAAGTGAAGAAAGCATTGGGTACCTCAGCCTTAACTGCATCTGCTGTCACTGGATCACTGGCCCCATTTAGCAAAGTGCCTACATTTTTCTTATTCCGCATTTTACCGTTAACAGGGTGGCTGAAGTTCTTCATGTTGTCCTTGATGTCCTTCACAAGCATCAACTCTAGGTGAGCTTTGGTTTTCTGAACATCATCCTTCTGTGGCCAGGCAACGTTTCTAAATTCTTCCTTTGTACCCTGTGCCTGCTTCAAACTCCTCCATGCTGCTTTTTTTGCACTGTAGTTCTCCTGGTTAGACAGTGTCCTGATACGTCTGCTTGTTTTCTGGAGAATTGGGATGGACTTTTCTTGTGCATGGAGGCTGCTGTCCTTCAAGGCCTGCAGGTTCCCTGAGCTTCTTTGCACTTCAGAGCTGCCTCCCATGGGATCCCACTTAGCGCTTTCCTAAATAAACCGAAGTCTGCTCACCTGAAGTCCATGGTTTGTACTGCTACTCTCCTTCCTCACCCTTTTTAGGATCTTGAACTCTGCTACCTGCTGGTCACTACAGCCGAGGCTGCCATTGATCACACATCCCTAACCAGCTCCTCTTTACCAATGACCAGCTAATCTAGCTGTGTGTCACCCTCCTTGGCCCATTCAGTACTTGTATCAGAAAGTTCTCCCCAACACCCTCCAGGAATCTTGTTGACTGCTTGTACCTTCAAAGGTTGGACTTGATGATCCCAGAGGTCTCTTCCAACCAAATTGGTTCTGTGACACCTGCTGTGTTGCCCTCCCAGCAGATGTCATGAGCACTGAAGTCCTACACAAGAAACAGGGTCTGTGATCCAGAGCCTTCCTTCACTTGCTTAAAGAAGCCTTCCTCACCTGCCTCACCTTGATCGGGGTGCTCTGCAACACCCCCCTGCCGCTATGTCACCCATGTCACGGGTTTTGTGACTGTTCTAGTTCCTCCTCTGTGTTTCCCAGGCTGCATTTGTGCACATGCACCCCAGGCAAACACAAAATTTTTGCCACATTTTATCATTCTTGAGGTCTCCTCCGTTCCTGTTGCCTTACACCTTTTGCTTTAATTACTCTTTACACCACATTTCCCTTTGTTCCCCACATCTTCTCCACCTTCTCTTTCCTTGTTTCTTGCCCTACGTCTCCTCGAGCACCCAGCATTGCGGCCGCAGTCTGAAAAGCCGGTTGCAGGATGTGCCATGGGGCTGCGGAGCCGGTGAGTTGCAGGCATGAGTCACAGCCACGGTCTGCCAACTTCCACGCACTCTTACCGAAATAAATGAAATTGTGATGAGGAAAGGGTATGCCTTCTCACATCTGCAAAGGGCTAAGGGTTTGGCACTTTACGGAGTGGAAGCTTACCTGGAATTACTTCGGAAGGGGAGGATTAGATGGACCATGCTTATAAAATCCTCCAAAGTCCAGGTATTTGGTTTGGTGTGCCCAGGGCTAGACTTGCTTCTGATCAGGATGATCTGAAAAGGTATTGTTGATACTTCTCCTGTGTATAACTGAATTTTAAATGCTCTCTAACCAGCAGCATTAAGAAACACACATTTGTTCATGAATGTAAAATTTAGCAAGTGGTATAGCAGCAAGTGCAACAGTGCCTACATTTTACTGTAAGAGAAATGGAAGTGTAATAATTTAAATTCTGTTGACCACTGGGGAAGTGAAAATGAGATCTGTTTTTAGCTTCAGCAGAATTCGATGTGTAAAAATGCTTACACAACACTAATATGCAAACTGCTTGACTGTGAAAAGAGTTGTTTTCAGACTAACTTTTCTGACCTCAGTAGATAAGGATCAGCGTTCAGGAGAGACAGATAATTTATTTTAAAGCGTGCACTTACTGCTGCTTATGAGGTGTCTTTTTTATAGATTTTGTTTTCAGGACAATAGGTTTATTCAGATCAAGGAACATTAGAGACTCCAGGCCTTGAAGTCTTCTGTTCTGTTCTTTTGATACTGTGAATTTTTTTTGGATGTGTCAGTATTCAGCCCAGCCTGTTAATAGACTTGTCTCAACCTTTTGGATAACTCTGCCAGACGCGACTTTCTTCCCAGACCGAACTGCCCTGGGTACACAACATGCACAGCAGCACTGCCGAAACTCCACACACGGCTGGAACGGGCAATGAGACTTCGTCCACGCAGTCACCGAGCTCCGAGTTTTCCCTGGGCGTGTTGGTGCTGCTGGCTTTCCTCATGGTGTTGCTAGCGCTGGTCACCATCCTCGGAAACGTCCTGGTGATCCTTGCTTTCATCATGGACAGAAACCTCAGGCACCGGAGTAACTATTTCTTTCTCAATCTTGCAATTTCTGACTTTGCAGTTGGTAAGTCACAGCCGTGGAGGCAGGTAATATTTGTTTCCTAGGAATCTTAGGAGAAGCAATGGTTTTTATTTTCTGGGTGGTTTCTTCTGAGAGAGCTATTTCCCAGCTGTGTGTCTAGGGGAAGGGTAAGGAATGGTGGAACCTGCATGGCATGAAGTGTTTTAACAGTCTATTATGTCTCAAAATACATTATAATGAGAAATGCATCCTTTTTCATATAAATACTTTGAATGTTGCTTCAGGAAAAAGGAGCAACTATTGTATGTGAATACCAACTGAAGGAAAGAGGTTGTTTGCTACAGTTTATGATTGACCTTTGCTCCTTCTGTAAGATTGTTCATCATACACTTCAGAACATATATACTCAGAACCTTATATTTGGCAATGTAACTCTTTTCTTATACAGCTATCTGTGGTACACCAGGTAAATGAATTACTTTTCTACATAGTACAATTGGCTTATGAGTGTATTAGACTACAACAAAATGCTTTGCCACTATGACTTTTACTGGCTTCAACTCAGTGCAGGCTATGGATCAAATGGACTGTTTGATGCCAGCAGCAGCCTGTTGGCATCTCCTGTCTGTTTTCCTTATTACTCCCCTCTTCCCATAGTGTCATTGCAGAAGTGCAGGAGAGTTGGCCCCCGGAGATGCCATGGATCCAGTCCTGGGGGGTGATGCCAGGCGAGGAGGTGGGGGGCATGAACGCCTTGTGCAGCACTCCTTCGGGGTTCAGGCCAGGGAAACAGCCCGTGCAGCAGAGAAAGCCTGACAAAACCATGGTCCTGTGGCAGACATTCAAGCAAACATCTTGATTTGAGGCTAGCAAGGAGGTATTTCTGCACACCAGTGCTTTCTCTTCAGGACAGCCACAGAGACCAGTATTCACCGGAAGGAAATAGCATTCATCGACCTGCTCCACTTCTGGCAATTCCATACCCCCCAAGTGCTGTTCCTTTGGCAGTGCTGTGCAGGGAAGTGTATTAGTTTGGCCTTTAAGATTTTCCTTCATTTATGTCATTTATTAACTGTGGTACCTAACTCTGGGGCTCACCACATAGGGCAGAAACCAAATGATGCATGTGCTGGAGCCTTTGCTTTCCTGCTGCAGGCAGACAATTTGCTACAGCTGCCATTTCATTGCTCAGGTCCTCTGCAAAAGTCTGTTTCTCCTCATATCTTACAGTTTAGTTGAGAGATTTAAATATCTGCCTTCTACATCTCTTCTTGTTTGTGGCTGATACCTCGTGGAATCTTAAATCAGCCAAGAGAAAATGATTGGTATCAGTATTATGTTGCCTATAGACCATGTAAGTCTACGACTTTGTCTCTGGGATCAGTCAGAAAATGTTTTATATTCTGAAGCTGCTGTGGTATTTTTTTAATTTCTTAGAAGTCTGGAATCTTTCCAGGCATGTGACTCATGTCTTTTGCATCCACTAATTCATAAAAGTAAGAATAGTTTCAAATATAAATGCTTAAAACCTGGTTCTTGCATCTGTATTTACATTTATAGCTAAAAGCAGTCATCACTTTTTGACACGGTGCCAAACATTGATCCCATTGAAGTTGATGAGAGCAGGAGCTGTCAGCAGCAACCATGAAAAATGAGTATTTTATACAAAAGTGATGCTGCTTGTATTTAAGGTATATGCTAAAACAAGCCATCGGTATTGAAAGCGCTGTGCGCATGTCCCTGTTGATAACAGTCTGTCAGCTCATCGCCCAGAGGTTTATTGTCACTGGGCCACCACATCAGCCTGGATATGATCAGTAACTTCTAAGAGCTTGATGGACATATTAAGAAAAGAATAATCTGAAGAGTTTAAGATGGATCTTGAAGCTGCATATAGTTTTCTATTTGTCTCTGATAGATGAGCATTTTCAGAAACGTAGAATCAGATACTGCACCATACTTTGGAAAGAACATTAGTGGTAAAATGAAGTTGATGGTTTAAAAATAAAACACAAACATGACTTTATTGTAAAAGTACTTCAGTGGAAGCCTTTGTGACAAAAAACAAATGTAAAAACCCAAAAAGTAGTTCTGGAGTTAATTTCAGCTAGAGAACCAGCATGAGATTAAAACACCCCTTAAAAATGGGAAAGGGTTTCACACCTCTGCTGTGCCTGCTCTATCTCTGATAGAAGAGGTTTGGGGATACCACGCAGGTCGTCCAATATATTGTCTCTAACTTACAAATGCTAACCAATCCTACAATAACAACCGACATTAGCAACACCTGTAGATGTGTTTGGGGGAAAACTCTAACCCAGACAGGAGACTAGAGGATGTACAGCCACGAGGTTACACGTCAGAGCACAACCACAGTACATACATGCTGCAGCACTGATTATATACCTTTAGAGACTCTAAGTTGGTTAGACTGCAATTTTCTTCTTCAGCAGGTCCTTCTTTGCTGATTTGCCTTGAGTTTATTCCCAACCATCAGTATATACAAGTACACTAAGATCTAATACATAGAAAGTCACCATCAGATTTCATGAGAATGTATATAAATTACAGATGCACCTTAATAGAGGGGTTTTTTAGCCAAATACCAGAACAGTCTCTCTGCTTCCAGGAGTACAATTTGCAATCCATATGAACTGCGTGGTGTCTCTGTGGTTGCTTTCCATAGGTGTGTTCTGCATGCCTCTCTATATGCCTTACGCCCTGACGGGGAGATGGTACTTGGGAAGAGGCGTCTGCAAGCTCTGGCTGGTTATGGACTACCTCCTGTGCACAGCATCAGTGTTTAACATTGTTCTTATCAGCTACGACCGTTTCCTGTCAGTCACTAAAGCTGTAAGTACCCTGTTTACAGCTTCTCTGATTTTGTCACAAGATGATTGGAGGAATATATTCACCAACCTTTGACACGTTTGTCAGTATAAGCCCCAATTTAATTGAGATAATAGTCCTCAAAAACATGCTGGCATGTGGAAATTATTAGATATTTGCAGCTACATGTGGTGAATATTCTGCACTGAGCATGCTCCAGCCCAGAGCCCGTTAAACAGAACTTTTCTCACAATTTTGCTGCCGCCGGTTGCTGTTGTGCTTGAGGGAAAGAAGGCTGAGAGGTGGAAAGGGTAAGACAGGAGGCTGGTAAAGAGCGGGCAAGGAAAGAGGAAATTCAAAGCCAACTGATTTAATGAGTTAATGACATTAACTCATACCTTTTTTTTTTTTTTTCCAATTGGATATCTAAGCTCCCAGAATTACATATCCACTCTGTCATCTTGTGAAAGGGATGGAGCAGGATGTGAGCTACAATATATCTGTCTGTTCTGCAACATACAGTGGAAAATATGTACTGGCCCCCGAGGCGGGGAAGAAGGAAGAAAAGGGATGATTTTGTGGTTTTATCAGCTAAAGGCTGCATTGCAGAGCTGAAATCTATTCCTACCTCCTCATGAACTGTGCAATAAACAATTTTCTCAAAGGTGGGTGTTAAATTTACACGCCACATTTTCTGTTGACCTCTGTAACGCATATAGTCCTATTTGCTTCTAAAATGCTGTAAAAAGCAGTGTGGTCATCAGTGAATGGGAGTCATGCTCTGAACAACTATAAAATGCTAATTATTCTGGCACTTCAGACCACAGATGTCTCAAACAAGGCATACCAAATTGCTACGTAGTGATGGATGGTCATGTTTTCTCACCTGGACCAGGATCTTAGCATAGTTACGTTAACCTGTAGAGAGACATCCCTGTGTTATGTCATGTCAGCATCAATGAATTAAACACACTTGGGTGAACTTCAGCTGATCAGCATAGCTGCAGCTCTAAATTACTAAGCACTCTGATAAGTTCCTCTTCTGATACTTTTTCTTCCAAAATGTGTCTTTACAGGTGTGACTTTTTTCTTTTTTTCCCTCGCAGGTATCTTACAGAGCTCAGCAGGGAATAACATCCAACCCTGTTGTCAAGATGGTGGCCATCTGGGTCTTTGCCTTCCTCCTCTACGGCCCGGCAATCCTCTTTTGGGAGCACGTGGCCGGACACAGCGTGGTAGCAGCGGATCAGTGCTACGCTGAGTTCTTCGACAACTGGTACTTCCTCCTGTGCGCATCCACCCTGGAGTTCTTTGTGCCGCTGCTTTCGGTGACCTACTTCAACGTGCACATCTTCCACAACATCCAGAGACGCCAGCGGCACAGCAGCACTCAGGACTGTGAGCCTCCAAGGAGCAGCAGCCTGTCCTGGAGATTTTGCCTCTCGCTGAGACTAGGAGTGTTTTCTCCTTCTTCGGATGCAGAGGACAGTGTTTCTTCCTCCATGAGACCAAAGAAAGAGTCTTTGGCAACTGAGAGCTCCTCTCCATCCAGAGGCAATTCTGTAACCCCAGAAAATGAATTCTCTGTTTCTTTATGTACAAGGACCAGGTCAAAACTGCAGCAGGACAAGAAAATAGCAAAGTCGCTTGCCATAATCGTATGTGTCTTTGCCTTTTGCTGGGCCCCATACACTTTGCTAATGATTATTCGTGGGGCCTGCCAAGGAAAGTGCATCCATAATTCCTTGTATGAAATAACCTTTTGGCTTTTGTGGATCAATTCCTCTCTGAATCCATTTCTCTACTCTCTCTGTCATGTTAAATTTCGAATGGCTTTCATGAAAATATTATGTCCCAAAAAGTTTGCAACATTGAGATCAGGCTCTTTTTAGAAGGAAAAAGAAGAAAAAGGCTTAAGAGGAGCTGGATGAGGGATGTAAGTAGCCACAGTCTGAAATTAGAGTTAGTCTCTTCTGGGAGATTAGTCTGGTTAGAAAGCCTAGATAAGCCTCTCATGAAATATGTCCTCCTTCAGACAAACATGCATGCCCAAAGTTTGTGTACTTTTTCCAGCTATTTCAATTGGCCGGTTAAAGTATATTGCGTCTGTCTGACTTTCCCTAGTAGTCTATCCACATTATCTTCATTCTGGTTGTCGAAGATACTGTCTTCAATTGTAGTACAGCTTATCATTGTGTTCACAGGGAGTATTAGTTAGAAACACAGTAAAGGTGGGTATTTGCCATAAGGTCAATAGTATTCTAAAGTTAATATCTTCTCTATTCTATTTCTTTTGAACAGTTTGTACTGCATTCAAAAGCATTTTTTTTCCTTACCATAGAACATCCAGTTAAGTTATGACTTTTGTTGTCAGGCGCATGGCCCTTTCACTAAGGATGTTTGGACATCGGGGGAATAGAGGGACTACTTTTAAAAACTGGAGCGAGGGTGTTTTCTGCAGTAGGGCACTAACCTGCGTACTTGCTCAGATGTAGCAGTAGAGAATTTAGGTGTGTAAAGCATTTATGTGCATCTCCAGCTGTTCTTCAAGAAACAAGCCTTCTACAGCTATAGTTGTGAGAGATCATAGAAAAGAGGAGTATTTCTTCTTACTCCTTGAGGGAGAAAATCTGCTGCTGCTGGCCCAGGGGGAGATGTGTGCAGCAGTCTGGGCGGCTCTAACACCGCATAGTCCCCTCTGGATCATTTTCTGTCTCCCAGGGAAGCTCTAACCCATCCTGTGAAAAATGCTGGCCTTACAGGCCCTGCTCACTTCCACGCATGAGATAACGCACGGGGACCAGCTCAGCTCCATGCCTCAGCTGATCCCCATTCAGTCCAGTGTGCCAACGGGCAAGCAGTTCAAATAATTGAGAAACAGGCTCAATGTGAATATTATATCTCATTTGTCCTCTTCTGCACTTCTTCTCTTTCTGTTATAAACCATTTCTTGTAGGTTATGGTAAACGGGTAAATTCCTTACACACTGTGTAAGGCTGTGTTTGGCTGCTGCATGAACCAGGAAAATGACTGACCTTGATGACTGCCTATAGCATGTGCGACATGTGAGACAGCATGGAGGTAACCTCCTTTCAATATGCAGTTTTTCAAGCTGTTAAGAGTTATTTAGTTGCACAATTCTGGAATTCTGGAATCATCAGGTACTATATTCCTAACTCAATTAACAGGTGTAACTTCAAAATACATATAGTTTCTTTTCATCACACTGTCAGTAAGTATAAGGTCAGCAAATAAATGGAAGAATAACTACTAAAGAAATGTGAGAGGTAGTGGATGTCCCTTTTATCTTCCAGTTTTATTTAGTGTATATTCATATAGTATATTAGTATATTTTACTTAATGCTCTTCTGAATGTTCTCCTTCTGGGCTGAACCACCACTTAATCACAGTTATCTTTCTTGGTATACTATATGATAATCTAAACTCATCTACTTACACAAATTACACCTGCATTGACTAATGTAGGAAGTGTTGTCTCTCAAACATGAGCTGAGAACTGTAAGAGTCAATAGAAACTACTTCAAAGACCTGTTTTTTTAATAGAACCTTGCTGAAGGTCTTAATCATGGGATACAATGTATGAATCAAAAATAACATATTGCAAAGAATGCTTGAAAGAAATACATAACTTTTTTTTCAACTTAAAGGGAAGAGTCTCAATTTCTGTATTTTAAAAGTTTTTTAAATGCTAGGAAACACTGATGGCTAGTCAGTCTTTTGGGAATAAACTTGCCCAAGATTCAGGTGTGAAGTGTTGAGGAAGGTGGAAACATGAACATACGTTCAGAGTCAGGAGAATGATGGCCAGGGGACACAGCCCTTATTTGGCTGTCTAATCACTAGTAAAACGCTGCGTTATGACAAGAACGGCAAGAAGATGTACTTCCATTGACATCACCTCCAGGCAGACCAGGTGATTACCGAGCTCAGCCTGGTCTTGTTCCACTGCCACACTCAGCTGTCGAGGTGAAAAGTTCTTTCCTGCTACAGCCTCTGGCCCATTATCATTTCCTTTGGTTTTTATTTTTTTTTTTTCTTTCTGTAACATTTCTTTTAGGAGTAACATAGGCTAAAATGTAAACTTACAAAGCCTATGGTGTAACCGAGAGGTTTACAAAAGCATATTGGCTCTTCTGCCTCCTTTTCAGCATTCTCTGAGTACCCTTATGTGCTCTTTAGGCTAGATATAATCTTTTTACTTGATGCCTAAACAGCTCTGGGCATTATAGGATCTTGGCCCATGAGCTGGGTTTGTAATTATTGCTAAAAGCCAGCAGACATATCCAAAGCAGGTCAAAACACAAGTGCCCGCTACACCCCTTTGTTTTCTTTAAGCGCGGCATGTACCAGTTTTTTACCCTGCAAAGCTTTTATCATTCTTTAAAAATGCAACTTGTACATTTAGTAATGTTGAACATGTGCAAAGAAATCCTTTTGTGTCAGCCTTAAGAGCGAATGGCTCCTTAATGCTTTAGAAGGCATGCTTTGATAGTGTTAGCAATAGGGACTTAAAGATCTCATTCTGGTTAGCATATCAGAAAGATATCTATGAAAGTAAGCCATTGCCATGTGTAGATAAGGACGCATACTCTTATATCTACGACATGTTATATTTTTTTTTGTACTTCCTCTTCCTTTCTCCTTTCTTTTGCTGGCTTCTCAGGCCAGCCCGGTCTCTGCTACAACCGGTTGGTACAGGCTGGAACTCCAGCCGAATGCTGGTATCGACAGGGACTTGTTTTTAAGCAGCCTGAGACCTCATGAAGTCTGCGGCAGCGCCCTGCGCAAGGCCAGGGACAAGCAAGTTGTAGTTAGTTGGTACAAGGTACTGAGCACAAGCCTAGCTCCTCTGAGAGACAGAGAAACACGTAACGCTGTCTCCATTTGGGCTTACTTGACATGTTAGGAGTTGCCAGAATAATTAGTCTAACTGGACAGCGCTTCTTGATGGAAACTTGGTTTTAGGGGCATGGGTAGAGATTTCAGTAATACCTCTGGCTTATTTCTGGCACCCTTTGCAACCATACTGGGAAATAAGTTGGGAATCTAGTTGCTCTTGTCTCCTTTGCTTTTTGTGAGCTATTGTTAGTAGGACAGAGGAGTAAGAAAGAAGCGGACGGGCAAGAAAAATGGAGTGGTTTAGGTGAGGAGCTAGATTAGTCTCTTTATTCTTCTGATGTAGAAGTTATTTCCAGGATAGACAGAGGATCTCTGTACATTGTACTCCTTATCCTTCAGCCAGACAAATATCGGGAACTGTCTGAGGGAGGGTTTAGTCACAGAAGGTTCTTCTGGACTGTGGGTCCCTGTGGAAGTTGCACAAGTAAGCTGCATCACTGACTTCTGTGCCGACGACATGAAATTCTCCCTACACCTGCTCTGAACTCATGGTCAGTGCAGGTCCTGCAAGCCATGGCATGGCGTCCATGCTGGTGGAAGGCATCAGTAAGGGTGCTGGTTAGAGGGAAAAATGATACTGCTGCCAGATGCAAATTTCACTTCTCCCTTGGATTGACAGAACCATATGGGACTTTCCACGTACGCATTATTTGGTAAGTGAGAGTGACCAGACAGCTTCCTATCTTTCTTACACACACACACAAAAAATCGTGTTTCAAAATACCAGAGTAAAACTTTACTTTGAAGTACACAATTTACTTGAAAATTGCTATTAAAAAGTGTGAAAAAAAAGCTTTTATAAACAAAATTCAGGTGTGTACCTAAATGCAAAAGCTGGAGTTGAATAAAGACAGTGTCACACTTTTTAGGAGGGATCTGGATTCTGGAGATCTGGCTTTTTAGCTTCAGTAATGAACAACAGCATAGTCCTCCATAAAAAAATCTTCTTTGGGCTTGAGCCAAAAGAAATGATGGAAGACCTCTTCCTGAGCATATCTGAGTCATGAACAATTGAGTCTTATTGCTATTTGTGTGAGGGCCTTGTGGGCACCTGATAGACCTTTTAACTGCTATGACCAACCTCACCTGGACACCCACCCTTGACATCAGCCTTGGGCCCTGGAGCACAGTTAGGCTGGGGTGGTCCTGACCTGAGCTACATCAGTGCCCGTAGGCTGCTCTTGGCTCTGTCTTTTGCATTTTTTTTGAGGTTTTGACTGGACTTCTGAGATTGGCCTTGGACCCAGCTTGTCACCTTATGTTTGTGTCATGTTTTCCCCCAGCTATACCTGGGGAAGTGAAGTCATCCACAGTGGCATAATCTGTGATATCACTTGTCTCTCAGAAAGAAAGTGGAGCAAATCTAGTCTGATTTCCAAAAGGTTCTCAGCTCTGCCTGCCAAGGGTCTCTTGTCCTTCTTCCCCCAAAACAATTCCAGATCCCTCTCTTTTCTTTTTCTTTTTTTTTTTTGTCAGTGCTATCCTAATACTTTATCATTATACAAATCTTCCCTTCAATTGCATCCTTCAATGCTGGTTTTTTTCCTTGCAGCCTCACCACATTACTTGTATTCCTGTAGTACCTGTTTTCCCATTTTGCATCAGGTAGTTCGTGTTCCTCCGTACTGTTGTAGTGCCTATAGATTTACTATGGACAGTTCCCCAGGCACACTGGTACAGCTTTTTCACTAAACATACCATAGATCTGATTGCTGTTCTCACTTACATTACCATTTTCTTTCTCATTTCCTGTACTGTAAAGATATGGTTTTTTTTAAGAGATCTACACAGAAATTGAATATTCGCTAAGTAAAACCTCTTGTTGTTAGCGTGTTAGCAGTCTGACACAACCATAAATACCTCCCCTTACCTTATACAAACTTTACCATTCATAGCCTACCTGCCGTTATGCTATCATAATTTTGGGGTAGAACACAGGCTTCTTGCATATCATCACTTCAGAACAGGCCTCATTCACGGTATTTCTAAAATGAGAGTGCTGCCTTATCTCACAAAAACCAAAACCTAA
Source organism: Cariama cristata (assembly GCF_000690535.1). Classification (NCBI taxonomy): domain Eukaryota; kingdom Metazoa; phylum Chordata; class Aves; order Cariamiformes; family Cariamidae; genus Cariama; species Cariama cristata. The sequence continues at coordinate 11,871 of NW_009604495.1, read as the reverse complement.
TGACCTGTGTTCTGAACAAATATAAACAATCACAGCTGATTCCCTTTGGTGGTGTGGAGGTTCTGGCACAATATTTTGTAAGGGTTTTGAGAATTTGGATTAAACACGATGTAAAAGGCAAAATTTTTCTTTAAGACAAAGTATTAAAAAAGAAATCAACCAAGATCAGAAATGAAGACTTTTAAGCAAAGAAACACAACAGATGTATGCAGATCAGAAAAATCTAGTTCCTCTTTGGTCTTATTTTCTACCTGCATGCATTTAGTTTAAAAACAGTGTTTTAACAGCAGTGTTAATGAAATGAGTTAGAAATAGAGTAAATAGGGTAAAGTGTCATAAAGCAGAGTGGCTGGATTTGTGTATGGCAAAACTGGAACAGCATCACATATGAGAGAAAATGAAGGTGAAGTTCAATTTTTTACTGTGCTTTCTTGAACAGAGGGAAATGGAAAAAGCAGACTGTCTCCTTTCTTACATCACCAAATCTAGGTATTGTCCTCTCAAGACTTTTCCCCTCTAACCCTTTTTTCAGGATCTGGCTACTATACCTCAAGCTGGATCAAACTTTCTTGCCTTTAAGTGTTTGCACAGTGCTCTGATCTTCACTGGTGTGCATACTTGCTCACTCATTTTCTCTCCTTCCTAAACAACTCCACCCAAAGTTTTTATCTTGAGTATGCTTTTTTTTTTTTTGAACTGTCCCTTATCAATCATTCTATCTTTAAAGAAAAGCATTTGTCAGATCTAGCGGTTGCAACAAGACTCACTAGAACTCTTCACTGATGTGCTCTCTCTTGGGCTGTGGAAACGTTTAAAATCAGCCGCTCCCTTTCCCCATTTTCTGTAGGACAAGGTACAACGGTTTGTGTTTGTCCTCTTCAGGCTGATGTCTCTTGGTCACCCTACCTAGGTCTGACCGAGGAAGCAACACAACCTCCCCCTGAAGATCACGCTTTTATTTCTCACTCCGGGGAAGGAGAACAGTCACGCTGCTGCGTAGGTGCCCTGTAAAGGAGCAGGCCAGCTTTCCCCAACCAACCGCGTTGCCAACAAAATGCCAAAAAAGCTCCTCCAGAGCGTGATTTAGAGGAGGGCTCTGACTGAACCCCTTGAGCCAGCAGTTGGGCAGCCCTGTTCATCCCTGGGTAGCCTTGTGAAGCCAGGTGCTGTGAGCGCATCTGCTGGCTTTGCTTATGATGGCTTTGCATAGAAACCTCTTTTTTGGCAGTTTTTTTTCCTCTCACTGTTCCAACTGACGTGTACCTGCAGATGTCACTAGTGCTACACGGTATTTTTGAACCTTGCAAGTCCGTGGGTTTTTCAAAAGGTGCCATTTATATGTACAATCCTGCATGACATGACACCAGCACCTTTCTGCTAAAACCGCAACCAGATCTGTTATATTACATCTAATATTTACTCTGCTGCAGAAAAGATTAGAGGAAGGGCTTATTACCTTGGCAAAGAAGGGAAGACTTTAGTTGCACAGATAACCATAAATCAATGCAGGACTTCTCCCTAAGTTGCCCTGCACAGAAATCATCCTGTGCTCTGCATTTAATGCAGAGCCTTGTATCGCCCGTGGACAAGGAGAGAGAGTCAGACCGAGCTAAGAGGAGGTCCTCAGCATTGGCTCATCGAAAAAGTGTGCCCTCTCCTCTGACAGAAAAGGCTTTGTTCTCATGATCGCTTTAAGCAATTCTAGTCGTGGACTCCTGCTAAAAAAGCCATCCGTCTCTCGTACCCTTCCTGCTGTTGCTCCTGCTCCTGGCCCCGCGGTCCTGCCCCGCTGCCGTCCTGGGTGAGGGCTTGTGCAGCTCCACAGGAAATTCAGTCTCGGAACCGATCCAGGTGAAAAGTAAACGTTTTTGTGTTTGGTTGGTTAGTTTAGGGTGAGCACCTTATCTCGCTTAGCACACAAGCACAGAAGCACTAGCTGCTGGTGTAACGCAAGAGGTGAGACCTCTCCCTTTGGCAGCAGCTTATTTTGGGTCAGCTCAAAGTAGTGATGACGCTGCAGCTTTGGATATGAGTACTTGGACATGTTTCGTAGACATTTTCTACAGACCGGAGATTTAACTTGTCTGTCTTGGTAAACCTTCAGTGACTTTAGCAAAATTGTGCTAAACTAGAACTGGGTAGGACCTTGCCTGGTCTGTACGGTGGACAACTTCAAGGGGATCTGCTCAGCTGGGCTTTTGGGGATGGAAGACTTCCCCAGCAGGACAGAACTCAGTTCTACTCCTTTCCCTGGTGTGCTAAGGGTCTTAGCAACTTTAGCTCTGTCTTGAGCCCTTTGTATGAGGGAAACTGTCTGTAATTGTTAAAATCAGTGGAGTTTCCTGCTGAGACATTGACATTCAACTGATTCTGCCGCTTTTGACAACTGGCTGGAAGTAGAGTCAGTCCTCAAGTATGTACAAAGGCAGTATGCCAGTGCAAATACCTGCGTTACAGGACATGAGCCAAATTAATTTCTAGAATAATGTCATGGGAGTTAATGGGTATAGCCTCTGAAGTTTAACTGTTTGTATTATTTGTATTATATTTCGGTAATAATTTCTGGTGCACACAGATCGATCAGTTTTCAACTTGTTCCACTATTGCTATTTCAGGTTAACGCATTGCCTGGCTTTTCTGGTATTATACTGATAGGCACACGATTTCTTTTCTGTTCTCTGTCGGTGAGTTCTTCACACTAGTTAATGTCATAATGCGCTAGTTAATTTTTTCATTATTATACATCAGGATTCCTTTGCCATGTCCTGCCTGGGCAGTTGCCTCTTTGCACCAGACCACCGGGCTATGTGTATCCTATAGGGAGCAAAGAGCAGTGGCCTCTGACTGACCTCCTTTTACAGCCTTACACCTCGTGTTGTACCCTTCCTTTCTACCACGTTGGAGGAACTGGAAATAGAGTCCTTTGAGGAGCTCTATGTAAATACTTGGTATTTTTTTTCCTGGTAAAGAATGGCAATATTATCTTTTTTAATATTCTTCCCATCTAGCATGCAGGTTTATGTCTTCCTTGCTACTTGAATCTGTGCATATGAAAGACTGAAGAAAGGAGAGTTTAAACCAAAACTGAGGCAAAAAGGTGCTTTAATTTCCTTCAGTGATTCTTTCCATGTCCAGAGCTTGGGCCCTGGTCTCTGTGCAAGTTATTTCTTGTGAAGTCATTAGATTTGTTGCTCCTTGGTATTGTGGGAGGGCATACCTGCACAGGGAGGAAAACCGGGAGGTTAGGATTAAACTTATTCAAGCTTTTGAGCCTTAAAAGTGAGACCTGTACTCCATTGGGGAGCCAGTGTGAAGAGCAAATCACCAAGGTATTAGACCTGCAAAAACATGTGATGCTGAGCTGAGGAGCTGCTTTGTCATTTAAAATATAGAATAAACCCATGACCAACTTGGAGAGAGCAGTGACTTGTCAGATGGAGCTAAGGAGGTTTCTTCTGGTCCCTTGCTGACCAGGGCAAGGCTTATTAGGGAAAAACTCATGTCTAATTTGATTGGGCTTACAGGCTGAAATCAGCGGTTTTACTGACACTCGTACTGATGGGACCTCAGGCTTCCAGTGGCACTGGGAGGTGGGAGCAGAACGGCACTAAAACTGTAGCTCCATTTGAGAAGTGATTGTGCATTTTGTTCCTGTTGCACTGGGGTGCTGGAGCCAGTACCATTGGTCAGCTCCAGGGCAGTTTTGCTCCTCCTAATTTGGCAAAAATATTGTTTACTTTTTTTAACTTCACCTGGAATATCGAGCAATAAAAAGCATTTTATGTACCAGCGCTCCAATGGATAAAAATACGTAATCCCTTTTATGGATGAATAAAAGACACATAGACTAGCATATGCAGACTGCTGGTATATCCGAACGTGACATTTTGAATTGCCGTGCTTCTGTTTGGACCACTCAGATCTTGAAAGGTAGAAAGGAAAAGCCTGAACCAAATGGAGGATGTGAGGGGAAGGAGTTAGTTGCCTAATAAAACAGCAAACAGGAAAAAACCTCTGGTTTTGATAAAGACCTTAAGCTGGATCTGAATGTCTCTTCTCACATAGCTTCTCAGATGCTAGAAAGGATGGTCTGAAGATCAGCTGAATCAATTACCACAGAGAGATCTAGTGGACTTCTTTGGATGTATTTTTCATGGGAAAGGGAACCAGCAGAGCAACAGGTGCGATTCAGTGCTACGCTATATCCAATTCTGGGCTGGAAAAGATCTGACAGTTTAAATAGGGTCTGTCTTTTTTTTTTTTTTGTTCCTCCCAAATTTGCTATATTTTTAGCTGAGTGCCTTTTAAAAAGGATGTTAGTAACATGGGTGTAGTTTATTAGATTACTGGGGTTAAAAAAATGGTTTCTTTAATTTTTGACATGTCGGCTGTATAAAGAAATATCCAGAGAGGGAAAAGTGTGAGTTGGACCTTTGCACTGCTGCTAATATCACAGCTTTATGGTCAGGCTGGGGAGAGGGGACTACCTCACCCACAGTGGAGCGACTCGAAGTCTCTCTGTAGTCATTAGTATTCCTGGAGTGAGTCTGTTTATTTCTCACACTCGAAGCCACAAAGTGTTCATATAGGCCATCGCCTCCTCTCCTTCCTCCCCCTGATCCTCCCAAAGCAAAAATCATCGGTGTAAGAGTTCCCATGGGTGCTTTATGGCGGGCCTTGCAGTTAGGATCTTTTCATCTTGGATTGTCTTTCTTTCTCGCTTCAGGCCATTAGCCTTTGCCTTGTCCCCTTTGACTGCCCTGCATAATTCCTCTCTCCACAGCTCTTCCCGGTTCAGATTTATTAACTGAAAGGAAAGCTGCCACCGTGGCACCTGAAGGGCTGCTGGCGGGGCCTGCGGTGGGGCAAGCAGCCTGCGAAGAGCGGCGCTGTGCTTCGGACGGCCCTGGTGACTCCCGCCATCAGCTGTGCCTTGCTGACAGGGCACTTAGCGTCCAATTTAGCTTTTCTAATAGGCAAAGAGGACTCCACAGCTATGAGGTGAATTTGAAAGCCGTGCCCTGCCCCAGAGAGAGGAGGGCAGAGGTGTGAGGTGGGTAACATGGCACCGTGCCCGGGAGGGGACCCTGCGCATGGGAACCTGGAAGGCCCAGCCTGCACGGGCTCCAGTTCTCAATTATCTTTGCACCTAATGACAAGCATCAAGGGCACGTTTGCCTAACCTGTGATTTTCCTTGGAGTTCTGATTCAAAGCTGGGCAATGTCCTCTGATTCTTGTAGTTTTTCACTAAATTTCAGGCTTTACAAAAAATAACTTCTTTTTTTTTTGGCCTGCAAACTTTTGTTTAATTCCTGCTCCAACTTATAGCCAAGAGGTACTTACTCCTCTTTAATGCTTCCAATTAAGCTACAAATGCTGTCTCAGGAGATTTCCAGGCTATAATCTGTTTATTTACTGGTCAAGAGTGAGCATGGTTGAGGTGTTTGCTTGAAGGGTGAAACAAAGGGACGAGGGCCAGCATGGAAGACCTTTGGCTGGGTCCTTGGGCTGCCCCATCACCCCTGCACTGTTGGGGTGTGTGAAGACGCTGCAGTCCCTTTTCTCTGCTGAGCTGTGAATTCCCCCTCCATTGCAGTGTTCAGGGTGGTTCCAGTAACAGGAGCTGCTAGTCCTTTAAAGCCCCTTTTCTTTCCTTCTTTTCCTTCTCTCAACTGCTCTGGACATCTCTTCAGTGCTGGGGAAAGCAAAAGTCTCTCTCCGTCTGTGTGGTTTTGTTAAGGGAACAGAAAGGAGAAGTAAAACTACCCTTTGTTCCCACAAAAGATCGGACAGGAGGAAGTATGAGGCTACTCAACACTA
>NW_009604495.1:1330-6034 GCF_000690535.1 Cariama cristata | reverse complement strand
TAAAGTTTTGTCTAGAAAATGAGGGAAACTTTGAAAAAGAAAGCAGAAGATGAGCTGCAAGCCTATTTATGTTTCACATTATTGGTGACTATTGTGCAATGTATGATTAAAACCCCACTGACTGAAAACAAAATGATGGAGTGCAGCTATTCATACAAGCTTCAAATACTGTGGGAGTCATTCCTTAGTCATAAAAGAAATGCTCCGGTATAATTTTATTATTCCTTTTTATAGTGGTCCCCAACCTCAAAAATGACAAAGAGGGGTCCCCAAACTTAAGAGGTGTCTGCAATACCAAGAGTAAGCTATCTTGGAAATTTGAACCTTCACATGGATGCAGACTGCCTTTCTGAAGTCAGCTGAGAACCACGTTCAGTCAGGACATTTCTAAAACCTCACAACTTTTAAATAATATAAAGTTTATACTTTTATTAACATACTTAAGTTTAATAAATATTGATCAGATTACGGCTTGATACAGTGACACAGGGAGTTTAAGTTATTTTATTTTAAGGTCTTAGGCGAGCTAAGAGTTTAAGGTGATTTAAGGATTTAGATCAGTAGAAAATAATAAATTGTCTAACGCAGCTTAGCTGCAGCTTAGCAGGCCATGCCTCAGACATTTTAAAAGTTTTAAGGCTTCCTCATGCAGCAGAGTTTATTGTCAAATACAGTGTATTTCGAAGCTGACTCAGTTATACACGATGTCCCTCTCAAAGTGATCTCTGCCACTGAAATGACCGTTACCCAGAGTTTAATTTTTTTCCCCTCGAACATTGATGAGTTTAGGGATGCTGTAAAAAGTTTTCTTACGGCTCGGTCTTGCAATGTCACCCTTGAAGGCAGACTGTGCCTGGCACCGAACGGAGCCTTCCTGCTCCACATCGTTTCCAGCTTCCATGAGAGTGGTCAGCTGGGAGAAGAGGCTGAAGGGCCAGTAGTACCACTTCATATAACTGCAGAATAACTTTGGTTTGAGGGGACCTGTGAAGGTCATTTAGGTCAGGAGTACCTGTGTAAACACTCTTTACTTTTTCATTTTTTGTCATTTCTTTCTCTATATCAGTTCTTCTGATTCTCTGAGGAAGTGAAAGCACAGAAAGTACAATGCTACAATTCACAAGTGTTTTCCTGTTTAAGAGGCTTCTAAAGAAAACCTGATTTTAAATGGTAAGGAATGTTTCAGAGGCAGTGAAATGGGAATTGCTATGCATGGGATCCACGACAGCGTGGAACTGACCTCCCCACCATACTCTGCCCCACTGGAGCGAGACAGGGGCTGTCAGAGGTCCCAGGCACCGTCAGCAGCCAGCATCACCTCCTGCCACCTCACCTCCTGCCTGCCACTGCTGACCTGTCCTATTTTGATGACCAGTTACGTGATAACGTAGTCAGTGTCTAGTGAAAACTGGACATTAGAGGTGGTGAGTATGAAAAGTGGTAGTGGACATAACATGAAAACTACTTTTTTCCTCTGTTTCTTTCCAAGGCTTTGCCTTCATTTACTACGTCAGTGTCTCCCAGGCTTTGTGCACCTACGGAGCACTGTGAGCTATCACAATTTCTTTCACAACCTGGTCAGCCTTAATAAAGTTTTGATTGAAAATGCTGTGCCCTGTTACAGTGCTACAGATAGGGAAACCAAATCAAAGAGTGAGGAAGCGCTTGACTCTTGTCCAGCTGATTTAACTGGAAACAGAATTGGGCTCTTTGCATCTTTCCTTACTCACATGGGAAGTCTATATTAATGGCTAGTAACATCCAGCCTATACCTATACCACTAACTGTGTATTGCTGCTGGGCTTGATTTCTATTCCTAATTTTATTAACTTTCTCACTTGATAAATTATTTTAAAAATAGTATTCATTGACATTAAAATACAGGAATTTTTTAATACAAATTATCTGACTTATATTGGTTCTCAAGTAACCTAGCATTTAATTGCCATTTTGCAAAATTAATAGTAATGCTAGTTTTATGCTGTATTTCTTAACATGATCTCATTTGAATAATTTGATTTGAAAGTTAGTTCAGAGCATGTGTTTTATGTAAAACCATAGCAATGGTCTTTGAAAAGCATCAAGTGGGAACTGAGGAAATGAAGACAACCCTTGAGTGCCTGACAGTTCCCTACTCTCAGGTCACTTTGTTGGGCCGTCCTTTCTCACATGCCCCCTGCTCATCCCGAGATATAATTAGCTTTCTGTCTCACAACTCTTCTTGGAAACATTTGCCTGAGTTGCAAAACTTTTGCAGTTCATTTTCCTTCCAGCCTAAATTTACTCTTGATCACTTTGTAAGCAGAAGTTCTGTGCCAGTGCTGTCTTTTATTTTAGATAGATCTCCTTTCCCCAGGCTGCTTCTCGCAGATGCATCCCCAGTCAGCCACCCTTTGTTAGGCTGAACAGCCAGACATCTCACATCCATTTTCCTAACCTTCCCATTGACCTCTCTGTGCCTCTTCCAGCTGGAAGGTGTCTCCCTGAAACGTGGGTGACCAGGATTGTATGCAGTTTTCCATATGGTATCACCTGGGCCTCGTACAAAGACATGAATGCTTCCCTATTTTTCCTGGAAATACCTCCCCTGCTGCCCTCATAGTTACCTTTTCAAAAAAAGAAATTGAGTGAGTCTGGCAAGGTCTACCTTTAGTAAACCCATGTTGCATTTTATCCCATATTGCTTTTACCTCTGCATCATTAATTAGACTCCCTGCAGAACACCATTTTAAAGCCTAGCAAACTATTCAAGTGTCTCTAATAGACCTGTAAATATGGGTCAATTTTTTCACCTTCTTAATTGCAGGTCATAGCCTTGCTGTTCCCCAGTCCTATGGCACTGTCCACAACTTCATTACTTTATCAAAGAGATTTGTAAACAGATGTGAAAAATCATGTGGCAGAACTTTCCTAACTTAAGGCAGGATATTTTCTCGTCTTTCCTATTTGAGCACGCTTGTCACCTTTGTCTTAGGGAAGCTGTTCATTTTCTTTGTGTTCAATATTCAGTTTGGCTGACTTACATGCACTTTTGTTCTTTCAAATCAATGATCTAACTTACAAAACATTTTTGCTGTGTTTCATATTTAATTAAAGATGAATCAGTTTGTAATAACTTCGTGAAAGATATTTTTTGTGATCAGCTGTCTTGTATAGTGCCTTTAATATGAACCAAATCAAGTCTAGACTGTGATCATCTCAGGTTTGTTGAGTAAAGGTTGCTGAGGATGAAGATACCTGTTGTCCATCCCAGCTCATGGTATTGTCAGACCGTACTACCATCAGGAGCATTTGCTTGCTAACCTATATCTAGGCTGTTACAGTTTGCCATGATAACATTTCTAACATACAGCACTTACCTCTTGAAGAACCTTGGTGAGATTGTTGGGCATAGCCAAATGTGGTGGTGGAATTTAGTGGCTCATCATTGGAAAATGCCTTTGCCCTCCAATAGTGATTTTTTTTTTTTTCCCTCAAGCTCTTCTTGCATATTGGTGCCATCCTTCTTTCTTATTATGCCTTCCTTCTCATATAACTGCCTTATAAAGTCCAGGTTATTTTTAAAATTTCATGGTGAAATTCAGTGGTCTCAAGAACAAAAAGAAAAAAAACACCTATATTCATCTCAGGAATAATATTGCATGCTTTGAAATATGCCCTTGCTGTGGATTTTGGAAAAATCAGTGAGGCCAAACATATTGTATAAACTATGTTAGAAGTGTTCTCAAGTTGTCAAAGCAGGCTTCTTTTATTTATGGCTTTGATTAGCTGTTTTTCAGTTTGGGGACATAGGGAAAATTTGGGAAGAGTGGAGGTGCATAATGAATGGCCAGGAGAACACATTTTTCTAAAACAAAAAACCCACCAACCAGACCATTCTATAAGCAAATGTGCCCAATGGAGATAGGCCAGACAACTGCACCTGGACACCACCTGGATATAATTAAGGTCCCAGAATGGAAGATGTGTTAAACTAGATGCCAGAAAATTTAACACGCTCTCTCCTTATTCACCTGCTGTAAAGGGATGGCACATTGCTCTGTGCTAGATAGTACAGTAGCATGGACCCATAGGACTCTGGATACCTCTGAGGAAGATGTTATTTTTTTGGCTTTGCCAGTGTCTCTCTCTATATGCATTGGGTTTTCACTACTTCTCGACCCTACAAGGAGCAACCAGACACAAAGGGTATTACTATGGCTTACATTGGCTGTGCGAGAAGGAATTCCTTTGGATCTCTCCCATGCTTATATCCAAGGACCAGGCACAGTCCCTGTGTGTCTGCTGTTCTTGAAACTGTTAATTCTTCTTAAAACAGCACTCACCATGTCGTTTCTTTCTCTCACTCATTACTGTCTGTGCTAGTTATTTCTCAATGTGTCATTCAGCACTAAACTTCAGAAACACTCATTTCATGTGTTGCTTTATTATCCCAAAGTGGAGAAAATACAAGAAAGTTTGCAGATATTTGAATCTGACCTATTTGGAGACTGACTGGGTTGAAATGAAATGTAGGTCTTTGCCTGAAAAAAGTGAAGGGGAAGAATTAAATTCAGCAATGCTGAATATAACAATCAGTTTTTTAAAAGCTAACATAATGCCTTGATTAAATGTTAAAAATCTCTGTTGAAACAGTATTAGCACAGCAGGATTGTGAAGATCCAGAGGTAAATAATGACTCAGAGCAAATAGGCCTCAGCAGGA
>NW_009604495.1:0-1316 GCF_000690535.1 Cariama cristata | reverse complement strand
GGTACGTTTCACCTTATTGTGATCAGAAACTGTCTTCATATATGTTCAAAATTATGCCTAATCTCATTATTATTATCATTACATGTGACCTTCCTAATTTTCTATAGTAAGAGTAAATGGAAAAAAAAAAAGTACGAGTGAAGACTTTCTATATATTATTATGTTTTATTAGTTTTGTAGAGGCACTTGGGACAGGAGTCTATTGCAATAGAGAATGCAAAGGGTGACTTGGTCCCTGAATGAGTTTCTCATATGGGATGCTCCAAGGGAGGGACAAAGGGAGAGGCATGCAATCAGAGATTATCATGATTTGCATAACTGGAGGCTGACAGACAAGCTGGACCGAGATCTGGCTGTGCTAGGTGCTTTATAATCACAGAATGATCTGTAGAATAAAATAAAATTAGTACATGAAGAACATCTCAGCCTTCTGCGACTCCTTCTTAACCTTCAGAGATTCTGGAAGAAGTGGGTCTTGAAGAGGGATCTAGGATGGTGGGTCAGACCTATCTTGTCTGTGGTTGGATTTGTATTGATCCTCATTAACAGAATATATGGTAATAAATAAATATGTGGTGATATATATATAAGAGCAATAGCAATGCTAAAATCCCTGCCGGTGTGCAGGGTCTTCTTGTACCTCTCTCTCCTTTGGGGCTTGAATCTCCCCGATGAGGGGTTTTGGTGATTCATCTTTGTTGGGGGAGATGGGAACAGCTTGGGGACACAGTGAGTGACCAGCATTGTGATGGGGAGAGTGTGCTCCAGGAGGAGGGACCTGCGCAGAAGAATATGTGAAAAGGATTGAGGAGGGAGCAGTAGGTTCGTTTGCTTCTTGTGGCTCAAATGGGAAGCAAAGCAGAGGAGCAGGGCCCTCGGGAAGAGGAGGACAGGCAGAAAGGGTCTGCACTTTGGGAAGCTTGTTCCTGGCGCAGCAAAGGACTGTGAGGCAGGAGGTGAACTTGAAATGGGGATCAGCATGAGGAAAAGGGCAGACAGCTACAAAGGCGTCATGAAATCTGTTTTGAGTAGACACAAGAAGTAATGTGTATCTTGGATTTTATCTCAGAGAAAAGCTGCTGTAATCTATGGGAATGATGATGAAGGATTCAATCATACAGAGATGTTTGTGTTTTAAAATGAATTTGAAGTGACTGTGTCTTTGGATACAGATAATGTCCACAGGGCAGGAAAGAGGGCGATGGTGTTAGGATTTTCCCCATCATAGGGAATAAAGGCTAAGCATCCTCATACATAAGATGTCTGTGTAAAAAAGGAAACCCGTCTTAAAATCATAGAATCATAGAATCGTTTAG